>NW_023994252.1:485000-506307 GCF_015586225.1 Lucilia sericata
GGGTAGGAGAAAGAACGGAGCCTTGCGGTACCCCTGAATTAATCTTGAACTCGTTTGTTGAGATCCCATCTACAACAAGCCACCACTTTTCATTCGCCAAAATAGTGAATGGAATGACACCATTTCTTCGAAAGGAAGGCCAGAAGGTCTCCCATAGAGCGACCTCTATGAAAGCCATACTGGCGGTCGTTAAGTAAATTGTTGGTCTCTAGATATTTGACAAGATGGAAATTCCATAACTTCCATAACTTTAGAAAGTGCAGAACAAATTGCAATTGGGCGAATATATTAGGCATAGTTACTGATACCCTTTCGAGCTCGGTTGATCGCTTTCCGGTAAGCAAGAATTACTTGCGAATAGCTCAGCTAAAAGTTTAGCTTTATCAACCGGGTCGGTGAATGTTTGATCGTCCCTGAAAAGCGTCGGAATTGAAGAACTAGCATTATCCTTTACACTTTTTACGAACGACCAAAAGGTTTTGTTGCCTCTAGAAGCAGCAAGAACCTTAGCACGAAGGCGCTGCTCGTATAGAACTTTTTCGCGTCTAAGTACTCTGGCACACGAAGACCTCGCCTGTTTGCGCAGCGTGTCAGTTTGGACGTTTTTATTATTGCGCCAAATTCTGAAAGCTTCCTCTTTGGATCTGATTGCACTTTTGCACTTCTGATAAAACCAAGACTTTGGCCTAGGTCTAATCGACGATTTTTTTTTAAAGGAATGAATGTTTTCATTCCCATCATTATATTTTAACTATTTTCAACTATTTTCGCCATGGCATTGACATTATCGTCTAGGAAACAAAGTTTCCAATTGAATTCGTTGAAGTCAGCCCAACGTGCCTTTTCGTAGATAAAAATTGAACGTTTCGTAGCTGGTTGTGAAACGTTGCGAAGTTCCGAGAGCGAAAAGGAGGCGGAAATGGTGCAGTGATCTGAATTTCCGAGAGGTACAAGAACATCCACTTCATACTGATCAGGATGTGAAGTGAGGAAAAGATCAAGGGTATTATATTGGTGCCCTTCAACACATGAGATATGTGTTGGTTCATTCACTAATTGCGCAAGATGGTTGTGCGCGGCGAATACTTCAGCATATTGGCCTTCGGGATTTGTGTGACTTGAATGGCGAAGCCATGAGGAGTTGTGAACATTAAAATCTCCAGCAACCACAATTTCACTGTTCGGGCAACTCTCAACAATCTTCAGTATGGAATCGGAAAGGGAATCGAAGCTTGATATTGTAGTATCCCTTCCATATTTGGACTTCTATAAAGAAAGCCAAAGTGCAACTAGTGTATCCTGACTTTGAACTTGACCCAAAGACAGCTAAATTCGGTGTCATACGTGCCTGGTGGTGGCTGGCACTGGTACACAACTTCATTGCGGATGTACATAGCAATGCCCCGATGGAAATTAAAAAGCGATAGGAGGTGGGTATATAAAAATCCTGTGGATCAGCATTCTCAGATACCTGGGTTTCACATAAGGCGAAAACATCCGGCCGATGGATACAAACGTGAGCATATGCAGATAAAAAAATTCGCTCTTAAACCGCGTATATTGCAGAAGTCTATGCCAAAGCTTCCCGTCCTGTTTCTGTATTTGATTGTTGTTGATATATGTATCTGTTTGATGGCCAGTGCTATGCCTTCGCCAACAAAACAGTCAAACAACAATCAATATAAGAACACCAATATCACAGGAAAATAATGGTCAGAGGCTGGAGGAAAGATTTCACAATGACACTAATAATTGGGGCCATGAAAGCCCTGATCTGGTCATTATGGTGAAGAAACGTCCCGATGTGCCAACACTGCTGCTTTTTGCCAGCACTATTAAAAAGACAGCTAAATTCGGTGTCATACGTGCCTGGTGGTGGCTGGCACTGGTACACAACTTCATTGCGGATGTACATAGCAATGCCCCGATGGAAATTAAAAAGCGATAGGAGGTGGGTATATAAAAATCCTGTGGATCAGCATTCTCAGATACCTGGGTTTCACATAAGGCGAAAACATCCGGCCGATGGATACAAACGTGAGCATATGCAGATAAAAAATTCGCTCTTAAACCGCGTATATTGCAGAAGTCTATGCCAAAGCTTCCCGTCCTGTTTCTGTATTTGATTGTTGTTGATATATCTGTTTGATGGCCAGTGCTATGCCTTCGCCAACAAAACAGTCAAACAACAATCAATATAAGAACACCAATATCACAGGAAAATAATGGTCAGAGGCTGGAGGAAAGATTTCACAATGACACTAATAATTGGGGCCATGAAAGCCCTGATCTGGTCATTATGGTGAAGAAACGTCCCGATGTGCCAACACTGCTGCTTTTTGCCAGCACTATTAAATTGTCTTGTTTATTTATGTTGCGATTATTGTTGGTGTGATCTAGAGGTTGTTCTTATTTTCGTTTCACTTGTATATCATGTTTTTGTTGCATTTAATTATTGTTTTGTATAAGAGAGTATTGTTATTTGTTTAAACTTTAAAGTATGTTGTCTTTTCTCTTCTGTACTGAGTTTTGTTCTTTGTTACTGTTTTAAGTATTTTGTAATATTGTGTTTTTCTTATTGATTTTTATACCCTCCACCACCATCAGTAGTGATAGAGGGTATATATAAGTTTGTCATTCCGTGAGTAACACCAAAAAATATTCATCTGAGACCCAACAAAGTATATATATTCTGGGTCCTTATGAAATTCTGAGTCGATTTAGCTATGTCCGTCTGTCTGTCTGTCTGTCTGGTTAAAACACGCTCACGTTAAAAGTAAGCAAATGACAGCAACCAAATTCACTGAGAATATTCATTGTTTTCCTAAGCAGTTTGGTATTGAAAATCAGCAAAATCGGTTCACAACTTAAAAAGTTATGAGTAAAAATTTCAGACTACCTAAAAAAAATTAAGTTTTTTCCCTAATTCTGGAGTAGTTTTCTCAGAAACTACCAAAGATAATTCGACAAATTTTGTCACAGATTATTTTTTTTAAGGTCCATATCCGAAAATCACTCAAATGCGTTAACACGAAGCAACAAAAACTAACGAAATTCACCCAAAATATTCACTATTGTCCTAGGCAGTTTGGTATTGAAAATTAGCAAAATCGGTTCACATCGGAAAAAGTTATGAATCAAAATTTAAAACAACTCCGAAAAAATAAGCATTTTTTTACACATTCTGATGTAATTTTAACGAAAACCATACAATATAATTGCATGAAAATCATCATACATTCGTTTCTACACAAGAGCTTGACTACTGCTGAAAATTGGCGGAATCGGTCCACAATTTCATATACCTCCCATACAAAAGTACATATTCCCGGAAAATGAGTTTATTGTTAATAACTTCCGTCAGAAAGTTGATAGCTTCACAAAATTTTACAAGTAAAATCTTATGTGAATGGAATTCATTCAGAGAAAAAAATTTCAGGATCGGTCCATAGTTGGTCATAGCTCCCATGCAAGGTCCCCTTCCGAAAATTACTTAAACGCACATAACTAAGTTAAGATATCCATATAAAATTTAGTACAAGTATTGCTCTTATTTACAGAAATATTACTGTAAATTTTTTTGCGATCGGTCCATAATTGGTCATAGCTCCCATACAAGGTCCCCTCCCGCTCTTATATACTGAAATATTACTGAAAAATTTGTTTCCAATAGGTCCTTAATTGGTCATACAAAGTTCCCTCCCGAAAATCATTAAACGCTCATTACTAAATTAAGATATTCATATAAAATTTGGTACAAGTATTGCTCTTATATACAGAAATATTACTGTAAATTTTTTTGCGATCGGTCCATAATTGGTCATAGCACCCATACAAGGTCCCCTCCCGAAAATCATTTAAATGCTCGTTACTAAATCAAGATATTCATATAAAATTTGGTACAAGTATTGTTCTTATATGCCGAAATGTTACTTATTTCTAAAATCCTAAATCCATAAAAATTTGGTACAAGTATAATTTTTTCCGATCGGTCTATAATTGGTCATATCTCCCATACTAGGTTCTGCCCCAAAAAACACTTTAACCGTATAACCAGTTGCATTAGTGTGGGAAACTTTTGATTTGTGTGTATGAGGGAAAAAGAAATATCAATCATCTCTTTCTCTCACACACAAAATCAAAAGTTTCCCAAAAAAAGTTTTCCTGTGTGAACCAGCACTTATCAAATTGTGAATTTCCTTAAATCTTTGTGAATTTCCTTAAATCTTTTACACACATGCATACATGCAAATTATTAAATATCGCTAAAGCATATCTTAGGGCGCTATAAAAATATAAAAGAAAAGGCGTTTGTAATGTTCAATAATCTTGCAATTGTAACAGATTTAAGCTGTCTAACTCGTAGTGTTTTTCTATTTAAGACATGAGAAAACTTATTTCTACAAATATTTGATCAACTAAAACAGTATTAATATAAAAGTAGCTGGTGGAGGGTATTTAAGATTCAGCTCTGCCGAATATAGCACTTTAACTTGTTTTTATTTAATTTATGTTTGTTAGGTATTTGTCTTTAAATTAATTGTTTTTTTTTTTTTTTTTTTTTTTGTTTAATATCGACGCGGAGATAACATTTTACAGATAATTAACATTAATTTCACACGATACACGACACTATAGCGGACAAGAAGAGAGACGCGTGTGAACAGATCGGACGACAGAAAAATCATCAATATCGTTAAGTGTTTTTTTTTTATTTATATTGCTTTTAAGATAGCAAAGCACATTTTATTTTGTAAAAGATTTTTAATACAAAAATTTCCATACAAAATTAGATTTTTAAAACTTGTATAAAATTAAAATTTCTTTATGATTAAGTCCTTAAGTGTAACAGCATGCATTTTCGAATTTCAATTCATATCGAATTTGTATTGTTGAACACAAAAATTCAGCTTAAATACGATTTCGAATTTTATTTTTAATTATAGCCATTGATATAAAAATCCTTTCAACTTCGGCATTAGAAAATGGTGAAACAAGTAATGACAATGCAAAAATAGACAATTCATTAAATAAATTTACACCGATAAAATTTCAAAATTATATAATAAACATCCGCATGGGTATACTTGTTCTTAAATTCACAGTACTGCATAGTATCAAAATACACTATTGAGAAAATATTAAACAAGCATGTGCAGGATGTGTAGCAAGGGCGAATTCAGATAAGGTGGTGTTATTCAATCAGCTGATAATTTTTTTCTTAATTCGCCTTGTTTACGTAGCTGTCAAAGTTTGTTATTGTTTACATTTTTATATTTAAAAATTTCCGTTAAACGGAGAAAAAGTTCGTTAATATTTGAATTATTTATGTAAAAAATCTAAAAATACCAAGCATCTTGTAAACAAATATCAGTGTATTTAAAACAATGGCATAATTGGTATGTATACAAATATGTTATTTAGGAAAAATATGTTTTTTCTATTAAATGTTAACATATTAAACAATATTGTTTTATAT
Source organism: Lucilia sericata (assembly GCF_015586225.1). Classification (NCBI taxonomy): domain Eukaryota; kingdom Metazoa; phylum Arthropoda; class Insecta; order Diptera; family Calliphoridae; genus Lucilia; species Lucilia sericata. Next base: position 490,480 of record NW_023994252.1, read on the forward strand.
TTTATATTAACATTGTGTAGGTAACGTGATTAACTAAAAAAATCTCTTCCGGAACACCTTTATATAAAGAAACACATATGAAGAATTTAGCCGAACAGCGGCAGCTTACTTTTACATATGGCTTAATTTTGAAATTCATTAAATGTTAACAAATTAAACAATATTGTTTTATATATACACTATGTAGATAAAGAGATTAATTAAAAAATTCTGTTCCGGAACGCTTTATATAACAAACCCATATAAAGTATTTACCAGTCCGGCGGCTGCTACATTATGGCCAAATATTGAAAATTACTCCGCCGGAGTAGAATTATCCATTCGCAACAAATATTCAGTCATTCGTAATATAATATTTTCATGAATATGTACTTTTTATGTTTATTTTTCACAAAAAATTAAGTTTTACTTAACTTCAGGCACTCACTTAAATTTTGCAAATTAATCTGCCGGAATAGAATTTTTCGTTTGAAACAAACATTATTCAATTCAGAATATATTTTCCTCACAAATTTTAATATGTTTATCATTATTTTTTAATAAATATGAACATTTTAGAAAAATTTTTCATCAAAGGAATTCGCCGTACGTATGGTTTTTGACATCTACGTAAACCAAATGCAAAAAACAAAATACATGTAAAATGTTGTTGCAGAACTGCCACCACCTTATCTGATTCGCCTTGATGTTAGGTTTGAACAAATGAGTTATAATCACACACAACCATTGTTGCCAGAAAATTAATTTCAAAATATGCTAAAACTTGAAAAACTAAGTGCTAAAATGTCCAACTTAAGAAAAAAAGTACTAAAATTTTTTTAATCTAAGAAAACAATATAAATGTTTGTTTTTTTAGTTTTTATTAAAATAATGATGATGTAGTGCATGACTCCAATATTTCTGGTATATATCTTCATCGTAATCCTCATTTTGATATTTATCAAATGATCGTATTTTATTTGTAATATCATTTTTTATGCATTCACTAGCTTTTTGTACCCGGCGTTTTCCGGAATTTTAATGATTTATAATACTAAAATCTATAGATCAATTATGCACATTAACATTGACTTTGCTTTTTACCCCTGAAATTAATATGGCGAATTAAAATATACATTCAAATATATAATTCAGAACACTTTCACAAATTTACCAAACAACACATTTTCCTTCTTTTCAAAATTTTTAGGCTTGAATGGTAAAAAATTACCTTTAAATTTTTAATTTCATAAAGCTATAAAACATTAATACTTAAAATTTCGGATTTCTAATCATTAGCTCCTTTAAAGCATGATTTAAACTCTTCAAAGCATTTGCAAAGCTACTTTACTAAAAATGAGAAAGCTAAACCAAATATATTTCCTTAAGGGGCCATCACACGATCACACTTTACGTGCCTAAATCTAATGAAAAAGTAAGATTAAATTTCATCCGTTTTAAAAAAGAGAATAAAAGTCGTATATTAATATTTTTTGTGTTTACACGATTGGTATAAAACAATAACAAAGTAAGATTGGAAACAGCTGTTTCACTTTTGAGTTTACATAAAACACATCCCTGATCTAATGCGATGAATAGAGCCATTCGAATGTCCAATTTTCCATCCGTATTTTCTCTAAATGTGTAAATGTTTATTATGTATTGTGTTTAGAACGATCCCATCCCATCCGTATCCTTCTAAACAAAATTTTGACAGTTCATATTACTTGTGTGCTCGTGTGAAGGGGCTTTAAAATAAATAATATTCATTGACTTAAGAACAATTAGTACATAAAAATTTTTCCCCTTTCTGATTCATGTTTCGAAAAATGCCTATTAAAGCTTCCCAAAATAATCTTGATCTTAAAAATTTCATCACCTTTAAAATTTCATTAAATTCGGTTCAGTCGTTGTCATAATAAGACGTAACTGCATCACAAAAAAGTAGCAAAAATAAAAATATTTCCTTTGCAGTTTAATTTTTCAAAAATATTGATATTTATAAATTTCAAATATTGAGTATAACTTTCCACAAATTCAAAAACTTCATATCATTTTAAAATTACAAACAAAATTCGATCCTTTATCTGTAACTTTTTAGTTTATTAAAATATTAATATTTAAATTTAAATATATAAGTAGAAATTACTTTTGTTTTCGTCATTAAAAAAAAATAATAATTTTATCGCGTTCCGTGCCAAAACTACACATAATTACCCGTTAAGTTTGAATTACCCATATGCCTATTTCCCCCTTCTGGCCCAACTTTCACAACAAATCTTTCCTAATATATATTTCTGGAACTTTAAAAGCTAAATCGAAAGTATTTAGCATTAGACATAACAGTAATTTTTGCCCGTTTTTCATCATTTCCCGCATTTTTTTACCAGTTTTGGTCAAACTTTCGCAACGGGAACTTTGCTAATAAAAATTTCTTCGAAATTAACTTCGCGTAAGAATATACAAAAATTAGTTTCAAGCACAAAAGTACCGATTTTCCCAGTTTTTCGCCCCTTTTTCCAATTTTTGGTACCCGTTTTGTTCCAACTTTCGCAACGCAACTTGCTAATATACATATATTTCTGACACTTTAGAATGCTAAATCGAAAATATTTTCTCATTAAAATAGACAAAAGTAAATTTTTAATGCACAAAAGTACCAATTTTGCCCGATTTTCGTCGTTTTCCGACCATTTTTACCCCCTTCTAGTCCAATTTTCGGAAAGTTATATAGCCTATTGACGCTTCCAGACATATATATTGAACATAAAAATTCAGCTTAAATACGATTTCGAATTTTAATTATATCCTTTGATATAAAAGCCTTTTAAGTTCGGCATTAGAAAAAGGTGAAACGAGTAATGACAATACAAAAATAGACAATTCATTAAATTAATTTTCATCGATAAAATTTCCAAAATTATATACAAAATTATATACATTGTATCAGATTTTTCTCATATTGTTGTTTTGCAATATCCAACCACTGATTTTCAATAATATTTTTATCAGTTAAACTATACTTATTTTTATAGAAAACATTGAATATTTTTTAATTTTTTTATCAAGCAAATTATGCTTAAAAGCATTTAGCATAATTTTAAAAAACTTCAATGGATTTTCATGATTCAAAATGCTAAATCTAGCACTGAAAGTGCTAAAATGACAACACTTCACACAACTTGCTTAATTTAGAAACGGAATATTACTCGTCTCGCTCGTTAAGAGTTGTGTGGGGTTTGATATAATTTGGCAAAATATCTTAATGATAGTAAAAGCATCTTGAGTGATCAGTTCGAACTTTTACGTACAAACAACCTTTATGCTTTGTAACCAGTGTTGCCACTTTGGTTATTATTAACCAAAATTGGTTATTTTTATTTTGCATGTGTACATGTGAATTATATTTTCGTTTTGGTTATTTTTTGCAAACAAATCTAAAATCTTGAACATATAGGGGCAAATTTGGCGGACTAGCTATAGTGGGCATGGCCCCTCCCATATAAAGAAAACCTTAAATTAGTATATCTGAGAAATATAACAGCTAAAGTCATCCAATTTTTCGGAGCCACTTTAGTATCTACATGAATATTTAGGACAAAAAATTTGCGGACTAGAAATAGGGGGGCGTGGCATCTCCCATATGAATTAAATACAAAATGCTTATTGGAAAGTAAACACCTACTAAGTGTATTCATATTGTAATATGAAATGTTATTTTTGTGGGTAAATTATTAAGATTTTTTGAATTTTCTTTATATTTTTCGGGATTTAGAAATCCCGAATCTCGGAATTTCTAAAAATCATTCCCGATTGGCATCTCTAATCGGTACATAATTGTCCCAACCACTTATACAAGTTCCATTTCAGAAAATGAAATTTATTAATTAAAATTTCATATCCAAATGAAAATTATTTTGGTTACTTTTTTCTTAATTAGGTTATTTCTTATTCGAATTTTGGTTAGATAAAAATTTTTGTTGTGGCAACACTGTTTGTAACCATAGTACGGCGCTAGTATTGTTTTGAATGCGAAGATTTTCTGAAATTTACATGTACACAACACGATCGTAAACGAACCTCTTAACAAGGGCTTAAAAATACAAAACTTTATTTAGTAGCTTCAAAGCATGTTGATGTCGCTTTGTTTCAGAGATTACAATTTATTACAAAATGTCAAAATTTTGTGTAGAAGAGAACGGATGGGATCGTCTAAACGCAATATGTAATGAAACCATCACACATTGAGAGAAAATACGGATGGAAAATTTGACAGTCGTATGGCTCTCTTCATTTTTTGAAATGATTCAAAAAACAAGCAAGTCGCATTAGATCAGGGATGTATTTTTATGTAAACACATACATAAAAAGTGAAACAGCTGTTCCATCTTACTTTGTTATTGTTTCATACCAATCGTGTAAACACAAAAAATATAAATCATACGACTTTTACTCTCTTTTTTGTCATACGGATGGAATTTCATTTTACTTTTTCATTAGACTTGTCGTACGTAAAGTGTGACCGTGTGAAGGGCCCTTAGTTGTCTCGAAACCAGGAATGGAAAATGAGATTTTGTGTCAGTATCAAAAAATATTTCAAAGGGTACTTTTTTGGATCTCAAAGTACTAAAATATATTTTTTTTTGCTAAATGATGGTAATTTCTTAAATACATTTTTAACAATCCATAACGGAAGTAGAAAGGGCATTATATGTTGATATGATGAATCCTTGTCCGTCCCTCAATGTTCACATTTTACAGGAAATGGGTACATGCCATGTCATCTCAAATATTAGCCAGATATTTTACTTTGTAAATATGTATAATTTTTGTTATATTCTAATAAATCCGGCTTTAATTAAAATCAGGCCACATTTCGCCCTATACAAGGACGAATTTATAATTTCAACTTAATGCTAATAATTGAGCTACAAGTATTAGTATCGACTGTTCATTGTCAATAAATCGCTTATAATACGTGTTATTGAATTAAAATCAGTCGTGGGACCTTACATGGGATATTTACTCGTACATCCGATTCTGAATATGACATGAAACAATAATTTGCTTAAAAGTCCAAATATTTTTGATCTAAATCTTCTTACTTATCTTTGGTTGAATGCTTAGTTTAAAACATATCGTTTTATATTAGATAGAAAATGAATCCTACGAGTTCCTATCATTTGGAAATCATTTGTTTTAAAGTTAAATATTTTTTCAAAATTTTAATTTCTGGTAATTTTCTCATAAAATATTAACAATGAAATTTTAATAAGATTAATGCTATGTTTCCACCGAGGCGTTTTGAGCAAAACTAGTTGAAAACATGGAGATTTGCCATACATTTTTGACAAATTGAAATCTACTTAATCAGCTAGATTTGATTTAAAACATGTCGAAAATGTATTTTTTCGAAGAAGATTTGCTATACAACACTGCGTTGTGTCTTGGATAAACAAATACAACTTTTGGATACCATTCAAAGTAAATGTTTTTATCGAAAGAACTATATTTAATTTTGGCACGTTATTTTTTAAAATAAAATACAATGCCAAAAACGAAAAAAGAAATTAAAAAGAAGAAAATATGGTCTTTAAAATATGAGTCGCTACTGTGCGAAATATGGGCAGCAAAAGTTGATATGTTGAGAGGAGCTACGCAAAATGCCCATATTTTTGATGCGATGCGTCTAGAACTGGTGTCATTAGGAGGAATACACAGCAGAAGAAATTAAAACCAAAAAATAGACTAAACTATAGACTAAAGTCTAAACTATAGACTAGACTATAGACCAGACTATAGACTACTAGACTATAGACTAACTATAGACTAGACTATAGACTAGACTATAGACTAGACTATAGACTAGACTATAGACTAGACTAGACTAGACTAAGCCTAACTATAGACTAGACTATAGACTAGACTATAGACTAGACTATAGACTAGACTATAGACTAGACTATAGACTAGACTATAGACTAGACTATAGACTAGACTATAGACTAGACTATAGACTAGACTATAGACTAGACTATAGACTAGACTATAGACTAGACTATAGACTAGACTATAGACTAGACTATAGACTAGACTATAGACTAGACTATAGACTAGACTATAGACTAGACTATAGACTAGACTATAGACTAGACTATAGACTAGACTATAGACTAGACTATAGACTAGACTATAGACTAGACTATAGACTAGACTATAGACTAGACTATAGACTAGACTATAGACTAGACTGTAGACTAGACTATAGACTAGACTATAGACTAGACTATAGACTAGACTATAGACTAGACTATAGACTAGACTATAGACTAGACTATAGACTAGACTATAGACTAGACTATAGACTAGACTATAGACTAGACTATAGACTAGACTATAGACTAGACTATAGACTAGACTATAGACTAGACTATAGACTAGACTATAGACTAGACTATAGACTAGACTATAGACTAGACTATAGACTAGACTATAGACTAGACTATAGACTAGACTATAGACTAGACTATAGACTAACTATAGACTAGACTATAGACTATATACTAGACTATAGACTAGACTATAGACTAGACTATAGACTAGACTATAGACTAGACTATAGACTAGACTATAGACTAGACTATAGACTAGACTATAGACTAGACTATAGACTAGACTATAGACTAGACTATAGACTAGACTATAGACTAGACTATAGACTAGACTATAGACTAGACTATAGACGAGACTATAGACTAGACTATAGACTAGACTATAGACTAGACTATAGACTAGACTATAGACTAGACTATAGACTAGACTATAGACTAGACTATAGACTAGACTATAGACTAGACTATAGACTAGACTATACTAGACTATAGACTAGACTATAGACTAGACTATAGACTAGACTATAGACTAGACTATAGACTAGACTATAGACTAGACTATAGACTAGACTATAGACTAGACTATAGACTAGACTAGACTATAGACTAGACTATAGACTAGACTATAGACTAGACTATAGACTAGACTATAGACTAGACTATAGACTAGACTATAGACTAGACTATAGACTAGACTATAGACTAGACTATAGACTAGACTATAGACTAGACTATAGACTAGACTATAGACTAGACTATAGACTAGACTATAGACTAGACTATAGACTAGACTATAGACTAGACTATAGACTAGACTATAGACTAGACTATAGACTAGACTATAGACTAGACTATAGACTAGACTATAGACTAGACTATAGACTAGACTATAGACTAGACTATAGACTAGACTATAGACTAGACTATAGACTAGACTATACTAACTAGACTATAGACTAGACTAGACTATAGACTAGACTATAGACTAGACTATAGACTAGACTATAGACTAGACTATGACTAGACTATATACTAGACTATAGACATATTATTTAATAGGCTATACTATTTGTATGAAATACTATATATCGGTGAACAGTAACGGTATGTCTTGATAGACTATACTTTTGTATTTATTTAATATTTAACAGAAAATAAAAAAAATGCTGTAGGTCCGGTGGTTCCCCGTCGGCTTGGAACTTATACCCACAAGTTCATTCAATTTTGGGACCTTTCAAAATTAATAATTTGGAGACGGTTATAGAGGAAATCACAGGCAAGTTTTATAATTTGATTAGCAAACCCTAATAAATTTGGACGACTATCATTATAGTTTTTATATAGAAGCAAACTCCAAAAATTTATTTAAACATACTTATATTATTAGGCTATCATATGGTCGGGCTTGCTGAATGTATGTATTTATATTTTCAGATAGCTCAAGAAGTTTTGAAGAAATGGAATGTGAGGAGTACACCAATTTTGAATTGAAGAATTCGCTTCATGTATTAGCTCTAACTATTCACCACCACCAGTGTTGCCATAACGGCATTTAAAGTGCAATTCTAGCACTTTTTTTCGTCGGCTGCACTTATTTTTTAGAAAAAAGTGCTATATGCTTTTTAGCACTTTTTCGTCTTTTGCTAGATATTTTTAGCATTAAAAGTGCATTTTTGGCACTTTTTCATTTATTTTGCACTTTTTATTATTAAAAAACTAAAAAAAATTAGTTTCTAGATGTTTTGTGAAATTTTAAGGAATTCACACGAAAACTTTGTATATGTATGCAATTCCATGAAAAGGTGAACCACGACAGAAAAAATAATACCCTTATAACTTTACATTTTTGAAGATAATTCAACAAAATTTGGAGTATAAGCTTTTGTTACACCAAAGACCGAGGCTTTTAATTTTTTAAATCGGTGCATTATTATACCCAGCCTACATACAAACGGCACTGGTATTATGATAAAAATTGGCATAAATAAGTTTTATATGAATATAAATCCCATCCCCACCATAGTGGGGAGGGTATTATGCATTTGTGCTAATGTTTGTAACGCATATCCGTATACCTTAAAGTATCGACTCAGAATCACTTTCTGAGTCCATTAACCCATGTCTGTCCGTTTGTCCGGCTAGGTGGCTGTCCAGTAAACCCTGTGCGCAACCTGCAGGCCGCAGTTTTCAAGATATTTCGCCTTCCAATTTTGGCTTTTTAGCTCATAACTACGACAAATATACAAGTATCTTTTTAGAAATCGGCGCAACAGAGTTTTTTTTATAAACATATATAACATTCCCTAAATTGACCCTATCCTCAATAAAAACTTATAACCATTAGTAACGCGATGAAATTCATCATAATTAACTTTTATATAAAATTAAAATCCTCCTCAAAAGTTTATGAGGACCAGTTCATATTTAACCCTATTTCCCATATAAAGCCTCTTTCAAATTTTTTTATTAATAAATTGCTTAAATACATTTGAATGAAGGTAAAATTCAACATAAATGTTTATTTGTATATAAAATAAAAAAAAAACTGGTGTATACTTTCCTACTTGTTTGTTTAAGTGTACATGATATTTTTACAAAATATACATAAATATATTTTATAAACTAAAAAATTGAGAAAAATATGTCACGAACGATATGCAAATACTTACATATCTTCATTAATTAAAAATTATCTTCAACACTCACATACAATCGTATGGAATTGCCCACATGTTTATTGTAATAAAATAAAATAGAAGAATAGAATACTAGAATACTTATCTTAGAATTTTTGTTGTTTTTATGTCAATTTTGAAAGTAAAAATATTAAATTTTAATATGATCAGTTATGTCCGTCCGTCTGTCTTGGAAGCATGATAGGGCCCGAACGGACAGATGGCTAAAATTTTCCACAAACATTTCCTAGATGTAAGGTTTGTTTGATATTGCAAATCGGAAATATGACAATCACGTTTTCGCGTCATAAAAATGTTAAATCTGTAGAAAATAAGCTGAAATTTGGCATTAGTTAGTTTTATATACCCAACAATTATTTTGTTGGGAAAAATTGGCATTAGTTAGTTTTATGTACCCAACAATTATTTTTTATGGCGAACTTTGATCCTACCCAAATAAATAAATTAGTTTTATTGGATCTTAAATGTCTTTATCAAATTTCATAAGAATCGGTCCATATTATATCCAAGCGTTTATAAAGGACCGCTTCAGAAAATGACTTAAGCGCTAATAACTTGATTAAAAATCATGTCATAAAATTCATCATAATCACATTTCATAGAATCTAAAAGCTCTTTCAGAATTATTTGTGGTTCGTTCAAATAAGCAAATAAAATCATTCACAATTAAAACATTTTAATATCATGATACATTCTCCAAAAAGGATTTATTTTAAAACATCATTTTTAAAGTTCGGACCGTGGCCCAAACCATTAAGATCATATTCCGAAGTCTAATGCACACTAATGTGCATATTACTACAGATACACGATAATAAAATTTTAGCACACATCTAATAAATGAGTAAATCTTGGAAAAACATGCTTTGAAGGAGCGTATATAAGTTTCGTTATATAACACGTTTACTTGTTTTCTATATTTTAAAAATTTTTAATGAAACATTTTTTTAATGTTTTCAGAGGATATTAACTTTTTTTTAGCATGAAGTGACACCAAATTCTAAAAAAGGACTTGGATTTATTTACAAACTCAAAATAACGCTCTGACATGAATTGTTTTAGCTCTTTTACAAAGATTTGTTAGAATTATTGCACAATAAATAAACTTATATTGTTATCGATATTGTAGAGGGACATTAGTATAGGCAATGTCAAGTCATGGACCAATTTGAGTAATTTTAAATAAGCTTAAAATTTAAATTTAAATAAGCTAAATACTACATATCACTGAATTATGTGAAAAATTGCGACCTGTACATTACGCATAAGCTTTACATGCCTTAATCGACTTTTAAAAACTTGATTTGAATTTAGCACTATTTTCAATGAATTTGCTCTTGTTTGACTGCCATTTTGCACTTTTTTTCGGAAGGAGTTCTGGCAATACTGATCTCCACATTATCAAAGTTCGGCTTGTGATCTCTCTCCGCACAGTGGGACGCAAGTGCAGTTTTCTGTGTTGATATTTTGTTTATATTTTTAAAATCAGATTTATGTTCCGCTATTCGTGTTTTTAGTTTATTTTTCGTGGTGCCAACGTAAACTTGATCACACGTGTCCTTGTCATTGCCCTTACATCTTAATCTTATATATTAGGTTGGTATTGTCCATTTTGTCAAGTTTACATTTTGTGTTTGAGAACAGTTGTTTTAAAGTATTTGTCGATGTGTGTGCAAGTGTGTGTGTTTCTCCTTATCATAAATTGTAGCATTCTTAATCCGTTCCGCAATCTCAGGAACATAGGTCATTGACTTATATATTTTCGTATTATCCTTACGTTCTACTGGTTTTTTCTTCTTATAGTTCCGTATTAAACTTTCTATAATGTTTTTCGGGAAAGCATTTCTTGTAAGGATGTTTTTAATTTTTCCAATGTTGTCATCATGAAACGAGTCGTCACTAATGGAATGCACCCTGGTTATAAGGTTGTTATCCGTATTCATTATTACCTTCCTTGGTTGGCATGAATTGTAATTAATGATTCTTCCTGAGGCCGTTGGTTTTTGATACCAGTCAATTTTATTATATTGTCATTCCTAACGACTAAGGTATCTAAGTATGGGAGATTTCCGTCAACTTATTCCTCCATCGTAAATTTAATATTGCGGTGAAATAAATTCAATTGTTCCAAGGTTCTTTCTATTGCACTTGTTTTCACAATCCCAAAAAGGTCGTCCACATAGTCGAGCTGATGAAGGGTCTTTGTTGGTCCTCCTATATGTCATCATATCTCCTAAGATGTTTTTTATTCGATTATCAGAATCCTTTTTCTCCATCGCTACAGTGATATTACCCTTATCTGCCTTTAGTATCAATATATTTTTATTCTTGTGCAAAAATTGTCTAGTTCTTTCCACTGTACTCAGTACGTATCGCTCTCTCTCATTCAGTTTTTGTTTATTTATATGATTTTCCAGCATTAATGTAAACCGTGTTTTTGCTATCTCCTGTTCTTCTTTGTCATCTATAGTCTGGATACAATCCCCTCCATCCGCAATCATTTAAAATAAGAGGATTTACTTCTTTCCGTTGCACAGTGGGGCAGAATCGAAATTTTTTGGAAACCTACGACATGTAAAATTTTTAAACTCGTGCCATTTTTTTTTTCATCTAAATACAAAGATTTTTATATTTTCTGAAAGCGCTCGACGAGATCTTGAAAAAACATGCTTGGACATACTACTTATCTCTTATAATATCCGAGTTATAGGCATTTAAAAATTTAGTGATACAAAATTTACCATACCTTGGTCCGCCTTTTTTTGAATACCGGGCGTAATTTTGGACCAAATGGACTATATTTTCTCTTGTTAGTTAGACAACAAAATTTCCAATAATATACAAAAAATTTCAGATCAATATCATTTACAGATCCAAAAATATACTTTTTTTAATTTAAAAATTCAAAAAATTTTACATTTTTGCTGTTTTTTTTTGCCAAAAATGTGTCTTAACTCTTTTATTAATAAAATAAAATTTTCTTTAAGAACATATAACAATTTTACAGTTTTCTAAAAGATATCTTTACGCAGAACGCTTTGGCGTAAAAAACTTGTCCTATTTTTTGAAAATGTTGCCACCGCGTCCTTCCGAATATGACCTATTTTTTATCAAAACTTCAACTTTGGGCGACATGTTCTAAAATCCCAAAGCTGGGATCAGAAAACTGAAAGCAGATTTGGAAACCTCAATATGTTTTATATTTACTCCAAAAGTATTTTCCAAGCCCTGGAAGAAATGTGGACCCTATGGGCAAAAAAGTAAAAAATCCCATTTTTGGGATTTTCATTCCTCTTTTCTTATTTGAAATGACAAATTTAACAAGCGTTGAAAATTTCATTGAGTTTTGTTCATAAATAAAGATTTTGTCATATATTACATATTTGTTTAATTTCTAAAACTATGATTTATATCAAAATTTTAAAAAGGTTGCAGATAGCTACAACAATTTAGTCCATATTTATCCCTTAATATCTTTTTACCTAAATTTTTTCGACAGATCATTTCGTTCTGTTTCGTTTATGATCATGTAGGTAAAAATATACAGGTAATGATAATTTCGATTCATTCACTAATAAGAAATATCAATGACTGAATTACAGGTTATAGTAATATAGTCCTAAAAGTTAATAGGTAGACAATTCGTAATTTTTTACTTTGGAATACCTATATCGGAAATGACAAGAATTGGTATATAAGTAAACTTCTCAGATTTTAAGTAGCATGTTTAATAAATCTACAATGAAGATTACATTAAAGTACGAAGAGTTGTGTTCCGTTTTATGGAATGTATCTTCAAAAGGGCCAAAAAGAATTGAAGACATTTCAAATTATATAAAAACTACATATAGTAGAAAAGTAGACAAAACAGGCATATCTAAAATTTAAAACTTTTTGATGTAAAAAGTAAGTCTGTGGATGGAAATCAAAAGAAATTTCGATTAAAATTTTGTAGTTAGATGGAAACTACTACGGAAATCTCAACTTACAACACATCAACAGGAGCGCCTTGCAAGTCATACGAAGACTTATGTTCAAGGTAAAAAAAAAGAGGGTCACACAAAAACTTTTTTCAATCTCAAATGAGGAAATTGCTGATACATTTAACGAATTGCTGAAAAAGGAAAACCAACCTATGGATGCCGTACATATTGCAACTATTCTTCCTAATGCATCACCAAAACGAATTAAGCGAATTGTGGAAAGTATACCAACTCCAACATCACAATCAAATTTTACTGAAGAGGAAGCAATAGCGCTTATGTTGGAACTGGGTCTCAGTCGAAATAAGTACCAAATATTTCTGCATGAAAAAGGACACAATATATTACCATCATACAAGGCGATCCAGGAAAAAAACAAACTATCCTACCATCACATATTGCTGTTAATGATGTGGAAGCTTGTATTGATATATCATCTTTGCTCGAAAACACAGCATCAAGAATTGTGTCAGACTTTTTAGAAGACCAACTAAGGAAAATTCATAACTGTGATGTTGTCTTAATGTGTAACTGGGGATGTGACGGTTTATCAGCACTTCCAGAATACAAACAAGTCGGACATTAGCAGACTACAAAAGTGTATTTATGTCATCATTAGTGCCATTACGAATTCGTTCATATTCCCTTAGTCCATCATCGTCAAGCATCGGAAATTCATTTGAAGATATATGGAGCAATACAACTCCGGGTTCAAAAAATTTTTGTAGACCCATTGGATTTGAATATATAAAGAAGTCAAAGAAAACAACAAAAGATTTAGTGGAATATTTAAAAGATGAAATAAATGCACTTGAGCCCATTTGCATAAAAATAAAGGAATTCTGTATTAACGTATCATATCAGCTAAGCTTAACAATGATTGATGGAAAGGTCAGCAATGCCATAACAGAAACTTCTTCCTTCTGGAGATGCTCAATATGTAATGAGAAAAAGTCGCAATTCTCATATATAAACAAAAGCAGAAGTATTAATTGAGAAGTCCTGTCTTTCGGAATTTCACCACTTCATGCCAGAATACGATTTTTGGATTACTTTTTACACATAGCATACGACCTCAAATATAGAAGTGTGCCAGAGAATCTTACTAAATAAACAAAAAACAAGTAAGAAAGTATAGTCGGGCGTGGCCGACCCTACACCAGTTATGAATATTAAATGTGATTTATTTTTCATAATAAGCATTTATCTTCAATATTCCCTTGTTCCGATACATTTAAGCAATTTATGGATGAAAAACTAATTTTCTGAAAGAGGCTTTATATGGGGGCTAGGGGCAAATATGGACCAAGCCCGATAAAATTTTGTGAATATATTTATATTTAAATAATATTTTATTGTGCCGAATTTCATCGCGATATTTGTGTTTATAAGTTAACTAGCTATACCCAGTGTGCTTTGCTACCCTAAAAGGAATATGTATAAATAAATACCAGATTTATTATATGTTACATATGAAAGATGTCAAGCAAATTATTGCAAGTTCGCCAGTTTCTATCTATCGCCAATTTCTATATATCTACAAAAAATTTGAATAATATAAGAGTTTCCAAGATGCACGAAATTTTGTATTTAATTCATATATGTTATGCCAAGCCACCCATTGAAATTCCGCCCGTTATGCTCTAAATGTTCACATGAATTTCAAAGTTCTCCATGTAAATTTGAAGATTCTAGCTCTAATAGTTTCTCAGATATACGAATTTTTCTATTTGATTCATGTGGGGGCTTCAAGGCCCCCCAGATGAAAGCCCGCTTTTTTTCCTCCAAAAAGTTCAGATTAATATTTAAGTTCTTCGTGCGAAATTTGGAAGAATTTAGTACCATTAGTTTTCCAGATAAACGAATTTTTGTCTTTAATTAATATGGGAGGTGCCGCTCCCCTCATGGGTAGTCCGCCAATTTATTACCCAAAATGTTTAGATGGATGATAAAGTTTTTCGTGCAAAATTTGAAGATTCTAACTGTAATAGTTTCCAAGATAAGCGTATTTTTGTATTTAATTTATATGGGAGGTGCCACGCCCCCATATGATTAGTCCGCCTACTTTTTGTTCTAAATAATTATATTGACACTAAAGTTGCTCCGACAAAATTGAGGACTCTAACTGTTATCTATATATATAAAATTCGAACGTTACTGACTGACTGACTGATTGACTGATTCATCATCGCACAGCCTAAACGGTTAAAGCTAAAGAGCTGAAATTTGCACAGGGGTTGGTCTCCCACCAAATAGATCCACTAAGACGGGATTTTTGGAAATTCGAATGTTTAGGGGGTAAAAAAGGCTAAAAACGGGTAAATTCGGTAACCTCATATCTCCTAAACTAGAAAAGATACAAAAATAGTTTAAAGCTTATCGTCGTTCATTTAAAAAATAAGCGGACAGGTGTCTGGTACTTTTTTCAATTTCGGCCCCTTTAGGGAATAAACGGGTAAAAACTGTATTTTGGTACTTTTTTTTGCACCCCATGTATCTTTTAAACCAGTGAACATTCAAACAATATTTTTGACTCCTTCATAACTTGACGAAAAAATAAAATATAAATTTAGTACTTTTTGGTTATTCGGACGTTTAACGGGTGAAAATTGTACCTATTTTTGGTACTTTTTTCATAAAACATTGATTTTGGTTTATTAACTTATACATATAAATACATAATAACGGGCTCCCACTACGATGTTGCAACATTTTGGAATAGAATTTTTATTTCGTTAATGGGTAGAAAAAAAGTACCAAAAGTGGTAAAAACGGGAA
>NW_023994253.1:0-185000 GCF_015586225.1 Lucilia sericata
TATAAAAGCAACATTGTTCTAGACTAGAGCAACTTTTTCTATAAAAACTTACTCTAGAGCCATTTGACTCTTCCACTGAAATTATTCTATTACCACTTAATAGAAAAAAAAAATTTTCATTCTAAATCCTTACCAAAAACACTCAAGTATCCTTTTATATTGCTACTGTAATAACCATATCCCATAAACATAAACAAAAGCGAAAAAAATTATAAAAATCAAATTATTAAATCATTGACAGCTGTCAACACAGTTAATACCCAAATGTACTTGATAATCTTCTATATGAAATTCATATTCAATCGTATTTATTACTATTATCTCTCTATGATATTCTCTGTCTCTTTTGCCCTCTTAGTAAATCTCTATTTATACAGAGAGTAATAAATGATGGAGTATTATGAAATTTATTATGACCATGTTAAAAATTTATACTCACACAGATACACACTTTAACACACATACATACACGCACACACATTATGATATCAATGTCAGTGATAATAGTCGGACATAATCCTAATAGTTTTAAAATAAATAAATCTACAGTCAGTTACAAAAGTATTTAGATATTAAAGGATTCCGTAAGAAAAGTTGTTCTAATTCTGACTAAAACTTGCTCTAGACTAGAGCAATTTTTCTAAACTTGCAGGGAAAAGTTGCTCTAGTCTAGAGCAAGTTATTAATAGCAAAAAGTTGCTCTAGTCAAAAGCAAGTTTTTTTTTAGAAAAAAGTAGCTCTTGTCTAGAGCAAGATTTTATAGAAAAAAGTTTCTCTAGTCTAGAGCAAGTTTTTATAGAAAAAGTTGTTCTAGTCTAGAGCAAGTTTTTATAGTAAAAAGTTGCTCTAGTCTAGAACAAGTTATTTATAGAAAAAGTTGCTCTAGTTTGGAAAAATGTTGCTCTAGTCTAGCGCAAGTTTTTATAGAAAAAGTTTCTTTTGTTTAGAGCAAATTATTATAGAAAAAGTTGCTTTAGTCTAGAGCAAGTTTTTTAAAAAAAATTGCTTTAGTCTAGAGCAAGTTTTTATAGAAAAAAGTTACTCTAGTCTAGCGCAAGTTTTTATAGAAAAAAGTTGTTCTAGTCTAGAGCAAGTTTTTATAGAAAAAAGTTGCTCTAGTCTAGAGCAAGTTTTTATAGAAAAAAGTTGCTCTAGTCTAGAGCAAGTTTTTATAGAAAAAAGTTGCTCTAGTCTAGAGCAAGTTTTTATAGAAAAAAGTTGCTCTAGTCTAGAGCATGTTTTATAGAAAAAAGTTGCTCTAGTCTAGAGCAAGTTTTTATAGAAAAAAGTTGCTCTAGTCTAGACCAATTTTTTATAGAAAAAAGTTGCTCTAGTCTAGACCAATTTTTATAGAAAAAAGTAGCTCTAGTCTAGAGCAATTTTTTATAGAAAAAAGTTGCTCTAGTGTAGAGCAATTTTTTATAGTAAAAAGTTGCCCTACTCTAGAGAAAGTTTTTATAGAAAAAAGTTGCTCTAGTCTAGAGCAAGTTTTTATAGAAGAAAGTTGCTGTAGTCTAGAGCAAGTTTCTAATAGTAAAAGTTGCTCTAGTCTAGAGCAAGTTTTTATAGAAAAAAGTTGCTCTAGTCAAGAAAAAGTTTTTATAGAAAAAAGTTGCTTTAGTCTAGGGCAAGTTTTTATAGAAAAAAGTTGCTCTAGTCTAGAGAAAGTTTTTATAGAAAAAAGTTGCTTTAGTCTAGAGCAAGTTTATATAGCAAAAAGTTTCTCTAGCCTAGAACAAGTTTTTATAGAAAAAGTTGTTCTAGTCTACAGCAATTTTTTATAGTAAAAAGTTGCTCTAGTCTAGAGCAAGTTATTTAAAGAAAAAAGTTGCTCTAGTCTGAAGCAAGTTTTTATAGAAAAAGTTGTTCTAGTCTATAGCAAGTTTTTATAGAAAAGTTGCTCTTGTTTAGAGCAAGTTTTTATAGAAGAAGTTGCTCTTGTTTAGAGCAAGTTTTTATAGAAAAAGTTGCTCTTGTTTTTATATAGAAAAAATTGCTCTAATTTTGAGGACCACTGTGGTAGTTTCGTTTATCCATTTCCAATTAATTGCACACATTGCAACCTATTATTAACAACTATGAGGGTTGGTTTGTTGACTTAATATTGATTCTATTGCCATCGAGAAGATAATGAAAAAAAATCATAAATGTATAGAAATTGAATGCAGAATTGATAGATACTTGTGCGAATAGATTTGATGGTTGGTTGAATGAATAAATGAATGCTGTTGCATGGATATCTGTGGCATATTGAAGTGGCAATCTAAAAAACTACATATTACAATGCAATTTGAAAAGAAAAATACAAAAAAAAAAAATCTGAAAAAATCTGAATAAACTATTGAATATTGTTAAACATATTTGCGTTTCTAGTAGGGATTTCAATGACTTTGAAGTGATGCGGCTTATTAGAAGAGGGTTGTAAGTGGGTTTTTTCTGGATTAAAATAATATTTTCTATAAAGATTTTTTATCATAAATTAACTATGAATTGTTTCAAGATTTCTATTATTTTAACAAATAATCTGATTGATACAGAAGACTAAAATAATAAGATTTTTGTAATCAAAAAGAGCCGGTTTAAATACTAAACACCCATTTTTATAACCTCCTCCCCCTTACCACATTATAGTTTCAAATGTTTGCGTGTGTTAAATGTAATGAATACTTGTATTTATGATGACACTGTGTGCGTATTTTGTGACTTCAAATAAATTTAGATCACCACCATATGACACACACAATGTTGCAGCAATTGTTGGTTCTCGATATTGCTCATAGCATGTACCAACATTGTTGTATGCTTACATATTTCATTCTATCATGCAAAACCAGTATTTGCCAAAGGATTTTCCAAAAGAATAAACAAACATTTGAACATTTCTAAATGTTGTTTTTTTTTTGTTTTAATTAAGAGGATACTTACACTACATTGCATCTACAACATGCTGCACAGGCTCCCACAGTTTCATGCATACACAATGTTTTTAGATGATTTTCAACATAAAATATTGAAATTTTCATTTTACATTAGACCTAGAAGCGTTAAAGGGGAGGGAGGTAACTGAATATATATTTTGGTATAAATGTCATTGACAAATGATGGATTTTTAAATGCCAGAGAAACGTCTACAAACTGAAGTATGGAAAGGTTTGACAAACATAATTATTAGCAATGTCTAAAGTGTAATTCATAATCAGTTTTTCATAGGAAACTAGAGTTGCGCCAGACTAGAGTAAAGTTTTATAGAAAAAGTTGCTTTAGACTAGAGAAAGTTTTAATAGAAAAAATGCTCTACATTAGAACAAATTTTTATAGAAAAAAGTGCTCTACACAAGAACAACCTCTTGTAGAAAAAGTTGCTCTAGACTGGAGTAAGTTTTTATAGAATAAGTTGCTCTACACTAGAGCAAGTTTTTATAGAAAAAGTTGCTTTAAATTAGAAAAAGTTACTCTACACTAAATCAAGTTTTAGAAAAAAGTTGCTCTACACTAAAGCAAGTTTTTTTAGAAAAAGTTGCTCTACACTAGAGCAGGTTTTAATAGAAAAAGTTGCTCTACACTAGAGCAAGTTTTTATAGACAAATTTGCTCTACACTAGAGCAAGTTTTAATAGAAAAACTTGCTCTACACTAGAGCAAGTTTTTAAAGAAAAAAGTTGCTCTACATTAGAGCAAGTTTTTATAGAAAAAGTTGCTTTACACTGGAGCAAGTTTTTATAGAAAGAGTTGCTCTACAATAGAGCAAGTTTTTATAGAAAAAGTTGCTCTACACTAGAGTAAGTTTTTATAGAAAATGTTGCTCTACACTAGAGCACGTTTTTATAGAAAAAGTTGCTCTACACTAGAGCAAGTTTTGATAGAAAAAGTTGCTCTACACTAGAGCAAGTTTTTATAGAAAAAGTTGCTCTACACTAGAGCAAGTTTTTATAGAAAAAGTTGCTCTACCCTAGAGCAAGTTTTTATAGAAAAAGTTGCTCTACCCTAGAGCAAGTTTTTATAGAAAAAGTTGCTCTACCCTAGAGCAAGTTTTTATAGAAAAAGTTGCTCTACCCTAGAGCAAGTTTTTATAGAAAAAGTTGCTCTGGCCTAGAGCAAATTTTTGTAGAAAAAGTTGCTCTGGTCTAGAGAAAGTTTTTATAGAAAAAGTTGCTCTACACTAGAGCAAGTTTTTATAGAAAAAGTTGCTCTACACTAGAGCAAGTTTATATAGAAAAAGTTGCTCTGGGCAAGTTTTTATAGAAAAAGTACATGTGGTCTAGTGCAAGTATTTATGGAAGAAGTTGCTCTTGTTTAGAGCTAGTTTTTATAGAAAATGTTGCTCTGGTCTATAGCAATTCTTTATAGAAAAAGTTGATCTGGTCTAGAAATATTCACTCTTGCTTACTTATAGCTATTTCTTTCATTATTATTTTTAACTAATTAAGATTTTGACACATTTTTTTTTCGATTAATTAATACATTTTTTAATTTGTTAATTTTTTTGAAATCTTCCTAAATTCAATTTTTATTTTATTAAGGTATTTTTTGTTAAAAACCATTTAAAGTTCAATGAACTTTTTCGCAAAAACGAAACTTAATTAAGTTTGAAATTTAAACATTTAACATTTCGTTAAACAAAGTTGCACAAACAAATTTAAAAATTTATCAATAATCAAACAAAAAATAAGCATAAATTAAAAAAAAACAAAGTATTTCAAGATTTATCAAAACAAAAGGTTTAAGGTAAAAGCTAAATTTAGAAAAATTTAACGCAAAACTAAGTCAAAGTTTAAAAGTAGTTGCGAGGTGAAACCTTGAAAGTGATAAAAAGTATAAAATTAAGAAATTGTGGAAAATATGTAAATTTTAAATGAAATCATATTAATTGACAACACTTTTCAACACATAAAGATTGGCAACGTTTAAATGCTTTGAACAAACTTGTTGCCAACTACTTATTACAGATCATATTTCTTTCATAAAAGGTCAAGTTAAATTAACGTGTTCCATTTTCCTCAAACTTTTGTTAGGTTCTCTTTCTTCCACTTTCTTGTCTAAGAAGTCTACAAGTTTACTCTTACACTGCATACACTATGACCTCGTTAAAAGTTTCTATTTTAAATTTTTTCTTTTATATTCTTCTGCTTTTTCGCAAAAAGTCAATAGAAATAAAGAAGAAAAAAACTAAAAAGTATGTTGCCGCCGTCGACGCCTTTAAGTTGATTGTAGTTCAAACTAATATTGGTCGTAATATTAAAGATTTACTTTTTGTTAGTTTTGCAGCAGTTTATAACCAACTAAAGCTTGTTAAAAGTGTTGCCAACTTAATCCGATTGCCAACAGTTTATCGTTGGCTCCCCTTTCATTTTAACCCTCTTAGATTTAAATGTTTAAAATGAAAAAGTTGTAAATTTTATTGTTGTTATTGCACAATGTTTTTTGTCTCTCATTCTCCATAACCCCTTAACTTGGTTTAATGCAACATTGAAAGTTTTATGTTTTTTCCAGTTTTTTTTTCTTCTTTCCAGCTGGCAAATATTTATGAACATAAAATGTCTTAAGAGAAAGAAGTTGCTTAAACTTTTGTAAACTTTATTTTTCTTTTATTCTTCGTTTGTTTCTTTTAATACTAATGCTTTAAGCGCCATTTTTCTTTTATATGATTGAAATTCATTAAGATGTTTGGCAAGAAAACAAAAACAAAAATTAGAATAAAATTATTAAAGAAATATATCATTTAGCAGCAACAAAAATTGCTCCTTAAAAACACCAGCACTAGAGCGAGTTTATATAGAAAACAAATGTTCTCGACTAGAGCAAGTTTTTATAGAAAAAGTTGCTCTGGTCTAGAGCAAGTTTTTATAGAAAAAGTTGCTCTGGTTTAGAGCAAGTTTTTATAGAAAAAGTTGCTCTACTCTAGAGTAAGTTTTTATAGAAAAAGTTGCTCTACTCTAGAGTAAGTTTTTATAGAAAAAGTTGCTCTAGCCTATTGCAAGTTTTTATAGAAAAAGTTGCTCTGGTCTAGAGCAAGTTTTTATAGAAAAAGTTGCTCTGGTCTAGAGCAAGTTTTTATAGAAAAAGTTGCTCTGGTCTAGAGCAAGTTTTTATAGAAAAAGTTGCTCTGGTCTAGAGCAAGTTTTTATAGAAAAAGTTGCTCTGGTCTAGAGCAAGTTTTTATAGAAAAAGTTGTTCTACTCTAGAGTAAGTTTTTATAGAAAAAGTTGCTCTAGTCTATTGCAAGTTTTTATAGAAAAAGTTGCTCTAGTCTATAGCAAGTTTTTATAGAAAAAGTTGCTCTAGTCTATAGCAAGTTTTTATAGAAAAAGTTGGTCTGGTATATAACAAGTTTTTACGGAAAAAGTTGCTCTAGTCTAGTCATGTTTTTATAGAAAAGTTGCTCTACACTAAAGCAAGTTTTTATAGAAAAGGTTGCTGCACACTAAAGCAAGTTTTTATAGAAAAAGTTGCTATAGTCTTGAGCAAGTTTTTATAGAAAAAGTTTCTCTGGTCTTGAGCAAGTTTGTATAGAAAAAGTTGCTGTAGTCTAGAGCAAGTTTTTATAGAAAAAGTTTCCCTGGTCTAGAGCAAGTTTTTATAGAAAAAGTTGCTCTGGTGTAGAGCAAGTTTTTATAGAAAAAGTTGCTCTGGTCTAGAGCAAGTTTTTATAGAAAAAGTTGCTCTGGTCTAGAGCAAGTTTTTATAGAAAAAGTTGCTCTGGTCTAGAGCAAGTTTTTATAGAAAAAGTTGCTCTAGTCTAGACCAAGTTTTTATAGAAAAAGTTGCTCTGGTCTAGAGCAAGTTTTTATAGAAAAAGTTGCTCTGGTCTAGAGCAAGTTTTTATAGAAAAAGTTGCGCTGGTCTAGAGCAAGTTTTTATAGAAAAAGTTGCTCTGGTCTAGAGCAAGTTTTTATAGAAAAAGTTGCTCTGGTCTAGAGCAAGTTTTTATAGAAAAAGTTGCTCTGGTCTAGAGCAAGTTTTTATAGAAAAAGTTGCTCTAGTCTAGAGCATGTTTTTATAGAAAAAGTTGTTCTGGTCTAGAGCAAGTTTTTATAGAAAAAGTTGCTCTGGTCTAGAGCAAGTTTTTATAGAAAAAGTTGCTCTGGTCTAGAGCAAGTTTTTATAGAAAAAGTTGCTCTGGTTTAGATGAAGTTCTATAGAAAAAGTTACTCTGGTCTAGAGCTAGTTTTTATAGAAAAAGTTGCTCTGGTCTAAAGTTGCAACAAATAATAATGCATTGAATAACTTAAAAATTTTCATTCTTGGAAAATTTTTTAACACACCCCCATTTCCCTTTGGATTTTTTTTCCATCTATCAGCCATCAAATCATTGACAATCATTATCATGATTTGCAGTTGCTGTCATAAAAATTAATGGACATTCATTGTCATTATTGAAATGCAACAGCCATTAGTTGCCATAAGTGAAGTGTAAGCTTGCTAACAACAATAATAACACGAAGAGCACGTGATTACTTAACATACTTTTGCTTTCATTTACAACTTGTTTCATGCTGCTGCTGGTGCTTTATTGCACACATTATGTTACTCTTTATTGCCATTGTTAGGCGTTAGTGTTGCTCTCAACTGAATGTAACAACAATCAGTTCCTTTCGTTTTTTTTTCATTCTCTCACAGGTAAAATGAAACCAGTGAGATGTTTTGTATCCAGTTAGTCAACCATCTATTCATGTAGTTGCAACAAATCTTGTCCAACGTTCTAATAATTGACATATAACAAAAGAGGTGGGACCGGGCCCCCAATGCGTAAGAAAGAAAAAGTTATAAAGACAAAATTGTGTAACACGGTTAAATGTGGTTGTTGTAGTTGTTGTTGCTGCATGTAACCAGTCAGTCACTGGGTGATGAATTTACTGACTCACTTATTTTTACTGTGTTTTATGATGCCTTGTTTTGTTGCTGCAATTTGTAGTTGTTGTTGTTGTGGTAATTGATGTTGTTGTAGTAATTTTCTTGGTGGTTTTGTTGTTGATTGTTTCTTGTATTTTTTTGTTTGTTGTTGTTGCTCACATCAAACTGTCTTGATGATGAAAATAAGTCAAGTCTCAGTTTCAGTCATTTAGTGAGTTTTTTGTTGTTGTATTGTTAAAGTTGTTTATACATTGTTTTGTCAACGTCAGCATCATCATCGTCATTTTGTTGTTGTTGTTGCTATACAGCGTCTGTTGTTGCCATTTCTGTTCTGCGTATTTTTTTTTTAAGAAGAAAACCATTTGCTGCTAACTTAATTTAAGTTACATTTAAAAAAACAAAAAGAAGAAAAATTAAACATTTTAACTCAACAACAATGTTGCCATTCAAACTCATTCAACTCAAGTCAAGTCAACCAAGTTATCCATCCAGTCAACCAGCCAGGTATTCAGTTGTACATACTAGCTGAAGGGTAAAATGAGTAAATAATAAACACCATCCTTATAGTAGTTGGTTTATTTTTTCTACTTTTTCATATTGTTTGAGTTCTTGTAAGAGTTTTGTTTACAAATTATAGAGCATGCACAGCTTTTGGTCTCTCTACCTTTGAACCCCCCATATCCCGCATTCGTTATGTAGTCTACCAACCATCCAAAACATTCAAACAAACCATTGGAATCTCTAGCAACATCAGAAACAGCAGCAGCAGTAGCAGCACGTAATCGTATACAACCACTTACCTCTTACACAAGGGACTCACAAAATCAGTAGATGCTGTTTTACCAGAAAACTCTTTTTCTTCTTTTTTCCCGTAAAAATAGAAGTTTGTCAAAGGGTGCAGTTTTTCAAGAAGAAGTTTAGTTTCTCTCTTTTCCAGAAACACAAGTTGCTCTAGACAAGAGCAAGTTTTTATAGAAAAAGTTGTTCTAGACGTGAGACCAAGTTTTTATAGAAAAAATTGCTCTAGACAAGAGCAACTTTTTATAGAAAAAGTTGCTCTAGCCGAGAGACCAAGTTTTTATGGAAAAAGTTGCTCTAGACAAGAGCAAGTTTTTATAGAAAAAGTTGCTCTAGACAACAAAGTTTTTATAGAAAAGGTTGTTCTAGACAAGAGCAAGTTTTTTATAGAAAAAGTTGCTCTAGACAAAAGCAAGTTTTTATAGAAAAAGTTGTTCTAGATGAGACCAAGTTCTTATAGAAAAAGTTGCTCTAGACAAGAGCAAGTTTTTATAGAAAAAGCTGCCCTAGACAAGAGCAAGTTTATATAGAAAAAGTTGCTCTAGATTACAGCAAGTTTTTTATAGAAAAAGTTGCTCTAGACAAAAGCAAGTTTTTATAGAAAAAGTTGTTCTAGATGAGACCAAGTTCTTATAGAAAAAGTTGCTCTAGACAAGAGCAAGTTTTTATAGAAAAAGCTGCCCTAGACAAGAGCAAGTTTATATAGAAAAAGTTGCTCTAGATTACAGTAAGTTTTTATGGAAAAAGTTGCTCTAGATAAGAGCAAGTTTTTTATAGAAAAAGTTGCTTTAGACAAGATCAAGTTTTTATAGAAAAAGTTGCTCTAGACAAGAGCAAGTTTTTATAGAAAAAGTTGCTCTAGACAAGAGCAAATTATTATAGAAAAAGTTGATCTAGACAAGAGTGTGTTTTTATAGAAAAAGCTGCTCTAGACAAGAGCGAGTTTTTATAGGAAAAGTTGCTCCAGACAAGAGCGAGTTTTTATAGGAAAAGTTGCTCTAGACAAAAGCGTGTTTTTATAGGAAAAGTTGCTCTAGACAAGAGCGATTTTTTATAGGAAAAGTTGCTCTAGACAGGAGCAAGTTTTTATAGAAAAAGATGCTCTAGACAAGAGTGTGTTTTTATAGAAAAAGCTGCCCTAGACAAGAGCGAGTTTTTATAGGAAAAGTTGCTCTAGACAAGAGCGAGTTTTTATACAAAAAGTTGTTCTAGAGAAGTGCAAGTTTTTATAGAAAAAGTTGCTCTAGATAAGAACCAGTTTTTATAGAAAAAGTTGCTCTAGACAAGAGCAAGTTTTTATAGAAAAAGTTGTTCTAGAGAAGTGCAAGTTTTTATAGAAAAAGTTGCTCTAGAGAAGAGCGAGTTTTTATTGAAAAAGTTTCTCTAGACAAAAGCAAGTTTTTATAGAAAAATTTGTTCTAGACAGGAGCAAGTTTTTATAGAAAAAGTTGTTCTAGACAAGAGCAAGTTTTTATAGAAAAAGTTCTTCTAGATAAGAGCAAGTTTTTATAGAAAAAGTTGCTCTAGACAGGAGCAAGTTTTTATAGAAAAAGTTGCTCTAGACAAGAGCAAGTAAATGAGCAATATTTTCTTCTCTAAAGAAAATTTATTAGTTTAATGTAACTTAAAATTTTATTTTCAACTTTGAAACTCTACCATTTCCTCTCTGTTTCTTAAAGTGTGTGCAAATACATGTGTATGCGTAAATATTTTAACATGGTTATTTTCTAGCATGCAGTAGTCATCTTGTCAGTACGTACACACATACATACATAGTTGCGGTAGTGTGGAGTTATTATTGCTATTTGTGTTGTTGTGTAATACTTGAATTTCCGTTTCCTGTTTTCAACCTCAGGCTTTACTTTGATGCACTTAACTATGTTGTATATTTTCTTCTTCTTAGTACTAAAGACTTCTTTTTCTTTATTTTTTGTTTCTCTACTAACCGTAACAAAATTCTAACAAAGCCAACAGCAACAACAGAAACAAGTTCATTTTCTTCTGTCACAGTTGACATTTAACAGCTTTACTATGTCAAAATGTTGTTGCTATTGTTGGTTGCACGTTTAAAGGTATTGTGCGTCCTCTATTGAAGAATGCGTGTGTGTGTGTGTGCCATTTGTTTTTCCTTTTTAACTTTGTGTTACATTTCAATCTTAAAGAAAATTTTCGAATTTTTTCATGTGTGTCTGCTGGAGTATTTTATTTACAACTGTTTTTTTTTTTTCTATGTTTAACTGCATTTTTATGTTCTGGGGAATTTGGGAAAAAAGAAATGTTTTTTGTTGTTTGTACTTTTAAGTGTTTTCTTTTTGTTAAGTCAGTTTGCCGCACTCAACTAACTCCCTGAACTATTAAAAGTTTTCTTAAAGTTGTCTTTAAGCAATTTCTATTTTGACCTTTAGACCACTTTTTTTAAAAGGTAGAAATAAAATGATATAAACAGTTGATCGAGAGCAAGTGTTTATAAAAAAAGTTGCCCTAGTCCAGAGCAAGTTTTTCTAGAAGAAGTTGATCTAGTCTGAGCAATTTTTAAAGAAAAAGTTGCTTTAGTCTAGAGCAAGTTTATATAGAAAAAGTTGCTTTAGACTTTAGCAAGTGTTTATAGAAAAGGTTGTTCTAGTCTAGACCAAGTTTTGATAGAAAAAATTGATCCTGTCTGGAGCAGGTTTTTATAGAAAAAGTTGCTCCAGTCTAGAGCAAGTTTTTATAGAAAAAGTTGCTTCAGTCTAGAGCAAGTTTTTCTAGAAAAAGTTGCTCTTGTCTAGAACAAGTTTTTATATAATAAAAGTTGCTCTTGTCTAGATTAAGTTTTTATAGAAAAAGTTGCTCCATTCTAGAGCAAGATTTTATAGAAAAGGTTGCTCTAGTCTAGAGCAAGTTTTTCTAGAAAAAGTTGCTCTAGTCTAGAGCAAGTTGTTCTAGGAAATTTGCTCCAGTCTAGAGTAAGTTTTTATAGAAAAAGTTGCTCCAGTCTAGAGTAAGTTTTTATAGAAAAAGTTGCTCCAGTCTAGAGCAAGTTTTTATAGAAAAGGTTGATCTAGCCTAGACCAAGTTTTTATAAAAAAAAGGTTGCTCTCTTTGATAGAAAAATTTGCTCTCAACTAGAACTATTTTTTTATAAAAAAAAAGTTGCTCTCGGCTAGAGCAAGTTTTTATAGAAAAAGTTTCTCTAGACTATAGCCAGTGTTTATAGAAAAAGATGTCCTAGTCCAGAGCAAGTTTTTATAGAAAAAGTTGCTCCAGTCTAGAGCAAGTTTTTATAGAAAAAGTAGTTCCAGTCTAGAGGAAGTTTGTATAGAAAAAGTTGCTCCAGTCTAGAGCAAGTGTTTATAGACAAAAGTTGCTCTAGTCTAGGGCAAGTTTTTATAAAAAAAGTTGCTCTTGTCTAGAACAAGTTTTTATAGAAAAAGCTGCTCTAGTCTAGACCAAGTTTTTATATAATAAAAGTTGCTCTTGTCTAGATAAAGTTTTTATAGAAAAAGTTGCTCCAGTCTAGATCAAGTCTTTATAGAAAAAGTTGTTCTAGCCCAGAGCAAGTTTCTTTAGACAAAGTTTTTATAGAAAAAGTTGCTCCAGTCTAGAGCAAGTTTTTATAGAAAAAGTTGTTCCAGTCTAGAGCAAGTTTTTATAGAAAAAATTGCTCCAGTCTGGAACAGGTTTTTAAGAAAAAGTTGCTCTAGTCTAGAGCAGGTGTTTATATAAAAAGGTGTTCTAGTCTAGAGAAATTTTTTATAGAAAAAGTTGCTCTAGTCTAGATCAAGTTTTTATAGGAAAAGTTGCTCTAATCTATAGCAAGTTTCTATAGGAAAAGTTGCTCTAGTCTAGAGCAAGTTTTTATAGGAAAAGTTGCTCTAGTCTAGAGCATGATTTTATAGGAAAAGTTGCTCTAGTCTATAGTAAGTTTTTATAGGAACAGTTGCTGTAATTTAGAGCAAGAATTTTATAGTTTGTGATAAAAAACTTTTTTAATTTTCACTTCAAGCTCAAGCCATACATGCTGCCAACAAAATATTTTTTTTTTTTTTTATATTTTATTAAAATTTGTATTTTTCTAACTTCCTGTTGTATCCTCTTCACTTGTTCAGTATGATATTCATTTATGGCAATACAATATCAAATTGCCAAAACTTACTCAAACTCCCTTCCTCAAATTTGATAATTTTGTTATTGTTCGTATACATTTTTCAGTGCTTTTTCAACCAGCAACAAGAAAAAAACTAAACCTACATTTGTGTATTTGATTACAGATGTTGTTGAAGTGAATTCATTGCTAGTGTTGCTGTTGGGTTGGGGAGAAATGTTGCTGCTTCTGCAGCATGACCATTTGCCCTCTAGTTATTGTTGTAGCCCTTGGTGTGGTTGTTGGAAATGCCTTTAGTAGTAATGACTTTGTTGCTGTTGTCGGTGTTGTTGTCATTTTACCATTTCAATGTGGCTTTATTAGTTTACTTTTGTTGAATGCACTTGCTGCTGGTTCATTTTGCCTGTTGGTGTTTTTTGTTTTTTTTTTTTGTTACATGGTCTCGTAAATGTTACGTGCTGTGCATTTTCGATTTAATAGTATTTCTCTCATGTTTATAGAAATATAAGAATTTGTTTGGTTAGTTGACTGTTTCACATGCTAAAATTTTAAGCTCAATCAACAACATCACCATCGTCATACACTCGACATCGACGTCAACGTCGACATCATCATTATCATCACTGTTGTTGCCGTACCCACCTCCCAGCAATATTCATTCAACATTTTGCAAATAATCTATAAAGTGTTATTCCTGCTGTTGTTGCTGTCTTGTATGTTATTGATGTTGATTTTGTTATTGAGTGTTGCAAACTTAATATTACTACGTATACGAGGATCCTCATCAATTTATTGAGCAGCAGTATCTAGTTAAATGGGTGGGGGGACATTGATTGGTTTTCTATTGAACTCTATGTGGTTTCGTTTTTATTTACAGTTGAAATTAATTTATAGGGAAACGAAAGGAATGTATAGTAAAATTGTTTGGTTGATAGAATAATTTTATTATTTTTAAAAATTTTAAACCACATGTTGCTCTTTCGTTTAGAACAACTTTTCTTATACAAGAAATTGCTCTAGACTAGAGTAACGAAACTATAGAAACTTGCGCTAGTGTAGAGCAACATTTTCTATAAAAACTTGCTCTAGACTAAAGCAAATTTTTTCTATAAAAACTTGCTCTAGACTAAAGCAAAGTTTTTCTATAAAAACTTTCTCTAGCCTAGAGCAAATTTTTTCTATAAAAACTTGCTCTAGACTAGAGCATATTTTTTCTATAAAAACTTGCTCTAGACTAGAGCAAATTTTTTTCTATAAAAACTTGCTCTATACTAGAGCAAATTTTTTCTATAAAAACTTGCTCTAGACTAGAGCAATTTTTTTCTATAAAAACTTGCTCTAGACTAGAGCAATTTTTTTCTATAAAAACTTGCTCTAGACTAGAGCAACTTTTTTCTATAAAAACTTGCTCTACATTAGAGCAACTTTTTACTATAAAAACTTGCTCTAGATTAGAGCAACTTTTTTCTATAAAAACTTGCTCTAGATTAGAGCAACTTTTTTCTATAAAAACTTGCTCTAGACTAGAACAACTTGTTTCTATAAAAACTTGCTTTAGGTTAGAGCAACTTTTCTATAAAAGCTCTAGACTAGAGCAACATTTTTGTATACAAATTTGTTGTAGACTAGAGCAACTTTTTTCTATAACAACTTGCTCTAGTCTACAGCAAGATTTTATAGAAAAAATTTGTTCTAGACTAGAGCAACTTTTTTTTATAAAATCTTGATCTAGACTAGAGCAACTTTTTTCTATAAAAACTTGCTCTAGACTCGACAACTTTTTTCTATAAAAACTGGCTGTAGACGTGAGCAACTTTTTTTCTATAAAAACTTGCTCTAGTTGAGAGCAACTTTTGCTATAAAAACTTGTTCTAGTTGACATCATCTTTTTCTGTAAAAACTTGCTCTAGTTGACAGCAACTTTGTCTATAAATACTTGTTCTAGTTGAGAGCAACTTTTTCTAGAAAAACTTGCTCTAGTTGAGAGCAACTTTTTCTATAAAAACTTGCTCTTTTTCTATAAAAACTTGCTCTAGTTGAGAGCAACTCATACTTTTTAAAATTGGCTCTAGATGAGTGCAACTTTTTCTATAAAAATCTGGCTCTAGTTGAGAGCAACCTTTTCCATATAAACTAGTTCTAGTTGAGAGGAACTTTGTATATAACAACTCGCTCTAGTTGAGAGCAACTTTTTCTGTAAAAAGTTGCTGTAGTTGAGAGCAATTTTTTTTTTGTAAAAACTTGCTCTATTAAAACTGTCTCAAGTTGAGAGCAACCTTTTCCATATAAACTAGCTCTAGTTGAGAGCAACTTTTTCTATGAAAACTTGCTCTAGTTGAGAGCAACTTTTTCTATAAAAACTTGCTCTAGTTGAGATCAACTCTTTCTATAAAAACTGGCTCTAGATGAGTGCAACTTTTTCTATAAAAATCTGGCTCTAGTTGAGAGCAACCTTTGCCATATAAACTAGCTCTAGTTGAGAGCAACTTTTTCTATAACAACTTGCTCTAGTTGAGAGCAACTTTTCCTGTAAAAACTTCCTGTAGTTGAGAGCAACTTTTTCTATAAAAACTTTCTCTAGTTGAGAGCAACTTTTGCTATAAAAACTTGCTGTAGTTGAGAGAGCTTTTTCCTATAAAAACTTGCTTTAGTTGAGAGCAACTTTTCCTATAATTGGTTGCTCTAGCCCAGAGCAACTCTCCTATCTGAAGCAACATCTCAGGTCTAAAGCAACTTGCAAGTCTTTTTTTAGGTTTTGATAAGTGGTTTTTAACAATTCATGTAAATTTCCATTACAATCAATTTCACATTATAATTTTTATTGAAAATGTGTTTCAATTTTTTTTTTTTTTTTGATATTTTTCTTCTTTAAAAAAATTTCCATTTCAAAAAGAATACTATATCGATGAAATGTTTGCAAATTGCTGTCGCAATGCCTTAATTGTCATCGTCATAAGAGGTTACTCTGCACTCAACTTTACCTGAAACGTGTAATAGCATGTAAGAAAATTTAAAAATGTGTGTTTGAAAATGAAAAAAAAGAAATATATGCAAATAAAAATTTCATATCACTTTGATCTAAGCTAAAGACGAGGCAAAATTTTGTTTCGAAAAAAAAAATATATTTGTGTCAAAAAGAATTTTTAATAGAATTTTCGCTTAAAGAATTTCTTCTTATGCTGAAGTATTGCCACAAATTGAGTGTTGTTTGTTTAAGCAACATGTATGTTAGTGTTTACTTTAAGAGGTAGATCCACAGAGAGAAAAATTAGGGTTAGAATTTAATATTTTACAAAAATTACTATAAAATGATTGTGATTACTATAGATATATGGTGTTAGCAATCATAATATGGTTGATTTTTTTTTGTTGTAATTATGTTTAAAACCTTATATTTCTTTCAGTGTATGTTCTGGAATGTGTGAATAATTTGTTTACCTGTATATTTAGTCCTTCTTGCTTGTTTGTTTGTTCGTTTTTTGTTTACCGCTTCAAACTGCTTAGAAAAGCAGTAAGAACGAGAGTGAATTTTAAATGTTTTTTCCCCACCTGGAGTCATATTTCAATATTTCCTTCTTAAGGGGCAGATTTGAATTATTAATAATTTTGTTTTAGGTTAATAGGATTTACATGCATAAATAAAAACCGAACGTATGTAGGTTGTTAAAATTTTAATAATTTTCTTTAATATTAAAGAGATTTTTGTAACAACAACAATTTTCATATAAATAACAAATTGAAAATATAGAAAAATTAATATTTTATTATAATTGCTTTAAATTTTATGACGTAATCAATATTTTGTAAACAAATTTACCAGGAACTTATTTACAAAACACACAGAGTCAAGGTGCTAGACAAGACCATTAACATATTTTGTATAAATTAATAACATATTTTTATTTTAATTAAATAATTCTAACAGTCAGCTTAAATGTCACGCAATTATGCATTTTTAAACAAAAAGTCTGCTAAATCCACAAAACTTTCTATTCAAGTTTTTTTTTTTTCAAAAAAACACTTCCATTAATTTGTCTTTTGATTAAATTACGCGTTCATCATAACGCCATAAAATATTTCAACAATTTATACTTGTCTGCGGTTTTAGTTTTAGTCCCAAACATCTCATTGGCATTTAACTCAGAAGAGACAAAAAAACTTTTGCTGAATAACAACAAAGTTGGTTGCTTAATTTGGTAATAAAACGCATTTTTTAACATAATTTTAACATTTTTTCTCATCACTCCTTTTACGCTTTAATTTCATATATACAACCTTGATAAAAAAAAAAATATTTTAAAATTTTACTTTTTGCTCAACTTCAATTAAACCTTTAGGGAATAAAAATTATTCATACACTTTTGTTTTTCATCATTTCATTTTTCAAGTGAGTTTGAAAACTTGTTTGGCAGGGGCAGGAAAAAATGAAAATAAAAGTGCTCTTGAAAATTAAATGAAAATTGCAGCAAGAGTTGAATAGTTATAGAAAAATTGCTGTAGATTAAAGCAAGTTTTAGTTGCTCTCCACCAGAGCAGTTTTCATAAAACAAATTGTTCTACACTTCAGCAAGTTTTATATTAAAGTTGCTCCACACTAGAGCAAGATTTTGTAGAAAAAGTTGCTCTCAACTACAGCAAGTTTTTTTGGAAAAAGTTGCTCTCAACTACAGCAAGTTCTTTTTAGAAAAAGTTGCTCTAAACTAGAGCAAGTTTTTTATAGAAAAAGTTGCCCTACACTAAAGCAAGGTTTTATAGAAAATGTTACTCTATACTAGAGCAAGTTTTTATAGAAAATGTTGCTCTATACTAGAGCAAGTTTTTGTAGAAAAAGTTGCTCTATACTATAGCAAGTTTTTGTAGAAAAAGTTGCTCTACACTAGAGCAAGTTTTTGTAGAAAAAGTTGTTCTGGTCTAGAGCAAGTTTTTGTAGAAAAAGTTGTTCTACACTAGAACAAGTTTTTATAGAAAAAGTTGCTCTAGAATAGAACAAGTTTTTATAGAAAAAGTTGCTCTAGAATAGAGCAAGTTTTTATAGCAAAAGTTGCTCTAGTATAGAGCAACTTTTTTTTAGAAAAAGTTGCTCTAGTCAAGAACAAGTTTTTATAGAAAAAGTTGCTCTACACTAGAGCAAGTTTTTGTAGAAAAAGTTACTATAGACTATAACAAGTTTTTATAGAAATAGTTGCTCTATACAAGAGCAAGTTTTTATAGAAAAAGTTGCTCTAGAATAGAGCAAGTTTTTATAGCAAAAGTTGCTCTAGAATAGAGCCAGTTTTTATAGAAAATGTTGCTCTATACTAGAGCAAGTTTTTATAGAAAAAGTTGCTCTATACTAGAGCAAGTTTTTATAGAAAAAGTTGCTCTATACTAGAGCAAGTTTTTATAGAAAAAGTTGCTCTATACTAGAGCAAGTTTTTATAGAAAAAGTTGCTCTATACTAGAGCAAGTTTTTATAGAAAAAGTTGCTCTATACTAGAGCAAGTTTTTATAGAAAAAGTTGCTCTATACTAGAGCAAGTTTTTATAGAAAAAGTTGCTCTATACTAGAGCAAGTTTTTATAGAAAAAGTTGCTCTATACTAGAGCAAGTTTTTATAGAAAATGTTGCTCTATACTAGAGCAAGTTTTTATAGAAAAAGTTGCTCTATACTAGAGCAAGTTTTTATAGAAAAAGTTGCTCTATACTAGAGCAAGTTTTTATAGAAAAAGTTGCTCTAGTCTAGAGCAAGTTTTTATAGAAAAAGTTGCTCTAGTCTAGAGCAAGTTTTTATAGAAAAAGTTGCTCTAGTCTAGAGAAAAAGTTACTTTAGTCTAAAGCAAGTTTTTATAGAAAAAGTTGCTCTAGTCTATAGCAAGTTTTTATAGAAAAAGTTGCTCTAGTCTAGAGCAAGTTTTTATAGAAAAAGTTGCTCTAGTTTAGAGCAAGTTTTTAGAGAAAAGGTTGTTATAGAAAAACTTGCTCTAGTGTAGAGCAAGTTTTTACAGAAAATGTTGTTCTCGTCTAGAGCAAGTTTTTATAGAAAAAGTTGCTCTAGTATAAAGCAAATTTTTATAGAAAAAGTTTCTCTAGTCTAGAGCAAGTTTTTACAGAAAAAGTTGTTCTCGTCTAGAGCAAATTTTTATAGAAAAAGTTGCTCTAGATTAGAGCAAGTTCTGTACAGGAATATCGCCTTAAAACACTAAATCTTCAACTACATATTCCTGCATAAATTAAAATTTCAAGGTCTTCATCTCTCGCTCTCGCTTCAATTTCATAGCAAACCCAATGCAAACACTTGAGAAAATGTTGAGATTTAAGCATTTAGTATGGGAACTTGCATAGAAATATTCTTTTTGCAAATTTTATAATTTATGTTGAATAGAATTTTCATTTTCATTATTATTCAGTTGCATGTATGTAGACATAAATCTTTAGTTTTTCTAAAGTATAACCTCACTTCTAACACACTCCATGTTGCAAAATAAATGAATGTTTATATGTATGTGTATTTTACTAGATATTCTGTGGCACAAAAAATCAACACACGTTTATATAAATGTACATATGTATGTATTTCTTTTAAAAATATTATACACGTGAGATATTCACCAAAAAAAAAAGAAACATGTTAATGCCTGGTCATAAAATATGTAATTTAAAATTTTTTTTTAACATATCTCTCATGTTTTTCAGTTTTTTATTTTTTGCAAACTTAATTTTCAACA
The DNA here is from genome assembly GCF_015586225.1 of Lucilia sericata. Lineage (NCBI taxonomy): Eukaryota > Metazoa > Arthropoda > Insecta > Diptera > Calliphoridae > Lucilia > Lucilia sericata. Next base: position 19,436 of record NW_023994253.1, read on the forward strand.
AACATAAGTGAACAAACGAACTCAGAGTAAAAAAATAAAAACTTTACAAAAACTAAACTAGGAATATGTTTTATCTGGTAATGAAGAAAAAAAATTGCAAAAAAATATTTAGTACCTGAGCAGTAACAAAATTTAAGTCAAGGTTTCTTTTTTCTTTTCTCTTGCTGTGTTGTGGAAAAGAACAAAAACTATAAATTCATCAAAAAGAAAAAGTTAAGGCGGAGAGAGTGAGGTCTAGAGGGACGTAAGAGATACTGTACTTGGGTTTTTTTTATAAAAAATTTTATGTAAATTTTCTTTAAATTTTTCTTTAAATAGAAAATTTACTTCAAATTTTCTTTAAATAGCAAATTTACTCCGAAATTTCTTTAGAAAGATAATTTACCCTGAATTTTCTTTACTTAAAATTTTCTCAGAATCTCCTTTAAATGTAAGATTTACTTCGAATTTTGATGAAATAGAAAATTTACTCCGAATTTTCTTTAAATAGAAAATTTACTCTGAATTTTCTTTAAATAGAAAATTTACTCCGAATTTTTTTAAAATAGAAAATTTACTCCGAATTTTCTTTAAATATAAGATTTACTTCGAATTTTGATTAAATAAAAAATTTACTCCGAATTTTCTTTAATTACAAATTTTATTCCGAATTTTCTTTAAAGAGAAAATTTACTATCAATTTTCTTTAAATGGAAAATTTACTCCGAATTTTCATTAAATATAAGATTTATTTCGAATTTTGATTCGGATTTACTCCGAATTTTCTTCAATAGAAAATTTATTCCGAATTTTCTTTAAATTAAAAATTTACTCCGAATTTTCTTTAAATATAAGAATTTCTTCGAATTTTGATTAAATAAAAAATGTACTCCGATTTTTTTAAATAGAAAATTTACTCTTAATTTTCTTTAAATAGAAAATTTTCTCCGAATTTTCTTTAAATAAAAAATTTATTCCGAATTTTCTTTATAAAACAAATTTACTGCGAATTTTCATTAAACATAAGATTTACTTCGAATTTTCTTCAATAAAAAATGTATTCTAAATTTTCTTTAAATAGGAAATTTATTCCGAATTTTCTTTAAATAGAAAATTTACTCCGAATATTCTTTAAATATAACATTTACTCCGAATTTTCTTTAAATATAAAATTAACTCCGAATTTTCGTTAAATATAAAATTTATTCCGAATTTTCTTTAAATAGAAAATTTACTCCGAATATTCTTTAAATATAAAATTTACTCCGAATTTTCTTAAAATTGAAAATTAATTCAGAATTTTCTTTAAATATTAAATTTACTCCGAATTTTCTTCAAATAGAAAATTTACTTCAAATTTTCTTTAAATAGAAAACTTACTTCGAATTTTCTTCAAATAGAAAATTTACTCCGAATTTTCTTTAAATTTAAGATTTATTCCGAATTTTCTTTAAAAAGAATATTTAATTCGATTCTTTTTTAAATAGAAAATTTACTCCTAATTTTCTTTAAATATAAGATTTACTTCGAATTTTCTTTAAATATAAATTTTACTCCGAATTTTGTTTAAATATTAAATTTACTCCGAATATTCTTTTAATATAAAATTTACTCCGAATCTTCGGTTAATAGAAAATTCCGAGTAAATTTTTTTAATATAAAATTTACTCCGAATTTTCTTCAAATAGAAAATTTACTTCAAATTTTCTTTAAATAGAAAACTTCTTTAAATATAAGATTTACTTCGAATTTTCTTCAAATAGAAAATTTACTCCGAATTTTCTTTAAATATAAGATTTACTTCGAATTTTCTTTAAATATGAATTTTACTCCGAATTTTGTTTAAATATTAAATTTACTCCGAATCTTTTTTTAATATAAAATTTACTCCGAATCTTCGGTAAATAGAAAATTCCGAGTAAATTTTTTTAATGTAAAATTTACTCCGAATATTCTTTAAATTTAAAATTTGCTCCGAATTTTCTTCAAATAGAAAATTTACTTCGAATTTTCTTTAAATAGAAAATATACTCCGAATTTTCTTTAAATATAATATTTACTTCGAATTTTCTACAAATAGAAAATTTATTCCGAATTTTCTTTAAAAAGAAAATTTACTTCGAATTTTAAGTATAAAATTTATTCCGAAATTTTTTCCAAAAAAAATTTTTTTACAAATTGTTTTTAAAACTTTACTGACTTCCGTTGCTTGTAGAGTGCCCTTCAAGTAAAACTATATAAAAACTTCACATAAAATATTTTTACTTTCGCTACACGTGACTATTTTTTAACATTTCCCTCATTCATTCATTTTACATAAAGTATTTTTCTTCATCTCTACAATTTAACCACTAAAACTGATAACAGGTTTATTTTATTTAATATTTTTCTATTTCTACGAAATGCACAAAAACCTTCTCCAAGAAAAAAACAATCTCTATCAAAATATATAGAAACTAGCTCAAATCTTCAAAGTCTTGAAAAGTAAAAAAGAAGAAGAAAAAAATTCAAATGGAAAAATGTAAAAGAAAATTTATTACATTTCCCATGTGTTATTTATGGTCGCCCACTTTACGAAATTTTGTTCATATGCTCGAAAAAAGAAAGACACACAGACACAACCCACATTTCCTTAAATAAATTTTCTAGTTCATGGCCATTATCAGACGCACACACACACTCACACATCGAACAAACCATTCGCATTAAAATTATATACCTTTTAGATATTTAAATATCAAAAAAATATATATTACCACAGATTTGCAATGTCTTTAAGAGAAATAAACATTTATATAAATATAAATAAATTGCAATAAATATTTAAGTATTTCTCTTTTTTTTCATTTTTATCTGGTTTCTCTTTTCATTGGTTTCTGTATAGAAATTTTTCACTTAAGGCAATATTTGTGTTAGATTTGGCCGGTTTTAAAAATAATTCATTCGAAGGCAAGAAATAATAAAACCGCCCACTTAACATTTTGGATTAAGGCAATTTACACACCTACATTTTTGTTTTAAAAGGCAGAGCGAAGGGACCTTAAGGAAGGAGTAATCTTTATATTTAAAGAAAATTTGTAGAAACATTTTCTATTTAAAGAAAAATCGTTAAAAATTTTTTATTTAAGAAAATTCAAGGGAAATTTTCAGATGAAATTCTCTATTTGGAGTAAATTTAACATTTTAAGAAAATGCGGCGTAAATCTTCTATTTAAAGAAAATTCGGATTAAATTTTTCCTTTCAAGAAAATTCGGGTTAACTTTTTATATAAAAAAACGAAATACATTTTCTATTAAAAAAAATTCGTAGTAAATTTATATTTAAAGAAAATTCAGAGTAAATTTTGTATTTAAAGAAAATTCGGAGTAAATTTTCTATTTAAAGAAAATTCAGAGTTTTTTTTATATTTAAAGAAAATTCGAAATAAATTTTCTGTTAAAAAAAATTCGTAGTAAATTTTCTATTTAAAGAAAATTCGGAGTAATTTTTATATTTTAAGAAAATTCACAGTTAATTTTATATATAAGCAAAATTTGGACTTAATTTAATATTTAAAGAAAATTCATAGTAAATTTTCTATTTAAAAAAATCGTAGTAAATTTTTTATTTAAAGAAAATTCGGAGTAAATTTTATAATTTAAGAAAATTGGGAGTTAATTTTATAATAAAGAAAATTCGGAGTTAATTTTCTTTTTAAGAAAATTCGAAATAAATTTTATATATAAAGAAAATTCGGAGTAAATTTTATATTTAAAGAAAATTCGGAGTAAATTTTATATTTAAAGAATTTTGGAGTAAATTTTCTATTTAAAGAAAATTCGTAGTAAATTTTCTATTTAAAGAAAATTGGGAGTTATTTTTATGTTTAAAGAAAATTCGAAAAAAAATGTTCTATTTTAAGAAAATTCGGAGTTAATTTTATATTTAAAAAAATTTGTAGTAAATTTTATATTTTATGAAAATTCGGAGTTAGTTTTATATTTAAAGCAAATTCGGAGTAAATTTTTTATTAATAAAATTCGTAGTAAATTTTCTATTTAAAGAATGTTCGGAGTAAATTTTATATTTAAAGAAAATTCGGAGTAAATTTTCCATTTAAAGAAAATTGAGAGTAAATTTTCTATTTAAAGAAAATTTGAAATAAATTTTATTTTTAAAGAAAAATTCGTAGAAAATTTTATATTTTAAAAAATTTCGGAGTTAATTTTATGTTTAAGAAAATTCGGAGTAATTTTTCTATTTAAAGAAAATTCGGAATGAATTTCATAATTGAAGAAAGTTCCTTTTAAAGAAAATTCACAGTAATTTGTTTATTTCAATACATTTTGTAGTAAATTTTATATTTAAAGAAAATTTGGAGTAAATTTTATAATTTAATAAAAAATTCGGAGTAATGTTCGTAATAGATTTACTATTTTAATCAATTCTCTTGAAATCATTTCTATGCCCATAAACCTTAAAACCCCTGAAGAATGTATGATTTTGTCCTTTTAACATTTTTATTTCCGGTTTCCGTTTTTATTTGTTTGTAGGTGTTTCTATAAAAGTAAATGTGTGAGATTTTCATTTTTTATTTATATGTATTTCAAATAAACAGAATTTATTTCAATGTTTTGGTTTCAAATGACCTCGTTTGTAGATGTGTGTGTGTTTGTAGGAAAAAAAAAAAATAAATTGCTTTATTTGTATTACATTTATGTTTCGACCACAAAAAACCTAAACACATTTATATCAATGTGTTTGTTAGAACCTCCTTCATTGCTTTATTTTTCTCCATTTTTTTCCTTCTCCTCTATGAATTTATTAAGTGTTTTATGTTTTTATTCATTCCTTTTAAATAATTCTTATATGTTTTTATATGTATGTATGTATGTTTGTTTTTGAACTAATGTGTTAAAGGAGTAAAAGTGAGAGTAAAGCTTTAAGGCATTTTGTTTTCTATATCCTTTGGGGGCTTATTGTTGTTATTTCTGTAGGAAATTTAAGAATGAGTGCCAATGTTTAAATAGCACTTGTTCATGTTAACCAGCCTTCAATAATAAATTATTGACTCGAAGCAGAGGTGATTAAAAGAAGCACTCTGTAGCTGGTCATTTATGTATTTAGAATATTTTGTGGATGAGGACATTCATTTAATTCCCTTAACTGTGAAAAATTCTTGGCATTATAAGTCGGTTAATGTTTCATGAGGTGGGAAAGGGGACTGGGAGAGAATGTGCTTCAACGATTATAGTTGTGTTTAACCAAAAATTAAACTTAAATGTCTGGCACACATTTTCTCTTTCTGATAATGAATTAAATCTAGTTCAGTTCAATTCTGTTCCACTTCAGTTCTAGTTCAGTTCTAGTTCTAGTTCAGTTCTAGTTCAGTTCTAGTTCAGTTAGTTCAGTTCTAGTTCAGTTCTAGTTCAGTTCTAGTTCAGTTCTAGTTCAGTTCTAGTTCAGTTCTAGTTCAGTTCTAGTTCAGTTCTAGTTCAGTTCTAGTTCAGTTCTAGTTCAGTTCTAGTTCAGTTCTAGTAGTTCAGTTCTAGTTCAGTTCTAGTTCAGTTCTAGTTCAGTTCTAGTTCAGTTCTAGTTCAGTTCTAGTTCAGTTCTAGTTCAGTTCTAGTTCAGTTCTAGTTCTAGTTCAGTTCTAGTTCAGTCTAGTTCAGTCTAGTTCAGTTCTAGTTTCAGTTCTAGTTCAGTTCTAGTTCAGTTCTAGTTCAGTTCTAGTCAGTTCTAGTTCAGTTCTAGTTCAGTTCAGTTTCTAGTTCAGTTCAGTTCTAGTTCAGTTCTAGTTCATTCTAGTTCAGTTCTAGTTCAGTTCTAGTTCAGTTCTAGTTCAGTTTCTAGTTCAGTTCTAGTTCAGTTCTAGTTCAGTTCTAGTTCAGTTCTAGTTCAGTTCTAGTTCAGTTCTAGTTCAGTGCTAGTTCAGTTCTAGTTCAGTTCTAGTTCAGTTCTAGTTCAGTTCTAGTTCAGTTCTAGTTCAGTTCTAGTTCAGTTCTAGTTCAGTTCTAGTTCAGTTCTAGTTCAGTTCTAGTTCAGTTCTAGTTCAGTTTCTAGTTCAGTTCTAGTTCAGTTCTAGTTCTAGTTCTAGTTCAGTTCTAGTTCAGTTCTAGTTCAGTTCTAGTTCAGTTCTAGTTCAGTTCTAGTTCAGTTCTAGTTCAGTTCTAGTTCAGTTCTAGTTCAGTTCTAGTTCAGTTCTAGTTCAGTTCTAGTTCAGTTCTAGTTCAGTTCTAGTTCAGTTCTAGTTCAGTTCTAGTTCAGTTCTAGTTCAGTTCTAGTTCAGTTCTAGTTCAGTTCTAGTTCAGTTCTAGTTCAGTTCTAGTTCAGTTCTAGTTCAGTTCTAGTTCAGTTCTAGTTCAGTTCTAGTTCAGTTCTAGTTCAGTTCTAGTTCAGTTCTAGTTCAGTTCTAGTTCAGTTCTAGTTCAGTTCTAGTTCAGTTCTAGTTCAGTTCTAGTTCAGTTCTAGTTCAGTTCTAGTTCAGTTCTAGTTCAGTTCTAGTTCTAGTTCAGTTCTAGTTCAGTTCTAGTTCAGTTCTAGTTCAGTTCTAGTTCAGTTCTAGTTCAGTTCTAGTTCAGTTCTAGTTCAGTTCTAGTTCAGTTCTAGTTCAGTTCTAGTTCAGTTCTAGTTCAGTTCTAGTTCAGTTCAGTTCTAGTTCAGTTCTAGTTCAGTTCTAGTTCAGTTCTAGTTCAGTTCTAGTTCAGTTCTAGTTCAGTTCTAGTTCAGTTCTAGTTCAGTTCTAGTTCAGTTCTAGTTCAGTTCTAGTTCAGTTCTAGTTCAGTTCTAGTTCAGTTCTAGTTCAGTTCTAGTTCAGTTCTAGTTCAGTTCTAGTTCAGTTCTAGTTCAGTTCTAGTTCAGTTCTAGTTCAGTTCTAGTTCAGTTCTAGTTCAGTTCTAGTTCAGTTCTAGTTCAGTTCTAGTTCAGTTCTAGTTCAGTTCTAGTTCAGTTCTAGTTCAGTTCTAGTTCAGTTCTAGTTCAGTTCTAGTTCAGTTCTAGTTCAGTTCTAGTTCAGTTCTAGTTCAGTTCTAGTTCAGTTCTAGTTCAGTTCTAGTTCAGTTCTAGTTCAGTTCTAGTTCAGTTCAGTTCAGTTCAGTTCTAGTTCAGTTCTAGTTCAGTTCTAGTTCAGTTCTAGTTCAGTTCTAGTTCAGTTCTTCAGTTCAGTTCTAGTTCATTCTAGTTCTAGTTCAGTTCTAGTTCAGTTCTAGTTCAGTTCTAGTTCAGTTCTAGTTCAGTTCTAGTTCAGTTCTAGTTCAGTTCTAGTTCAGTTCTAGTTCAGTTCTAGTTCAGTTCTAGTTCAGTTCTAGTTCAGTTCTAGTTCAGTTCTAGTTCAGTTCTAGTTCAGTTCTAGTTCAGTTCTAGTTCAGTTCTAGTTCAGTTCTAGTTCAGTTCTAGTTCAGTTCTAGTTCAGTTCTAGTTCAGTTCTAGTTCAGTTTAGTTCAGTTCTAGTTCAGTTCTAGTTCAGTTCTAGTTCAGTTCTAGTTCAGTTCTAGTTCAGTTCTAGTTCAGTTCTAGTTCAGTTCTAGTTCAGTTCTAGTTCAGTTCTAGTTCAGTTCTAGTTCAGTTCTAGTTCAGTTCTAGTTCAGTTCTAGTTCAGTTCTAGTTCAGTTCTAGTTCAGTTCTAGTTCAGTTCTAGTTCAGTTCTAGTTCAGTTTCTAGTTCAGTCTAGTTCAGGTTCATAGTTCAGTTCTAGTTCAGTCTATGTTCAGTTCTAGTTCAGTTCTAGTTCAGTTCTAGTTCAGTTACTACGTTCCCCGTCTCGTTCCGTTCTAAGTCAGCTTCTACCCCTCGTTCTAGTTCTAGTTCTAGTTCTTAGTTCAGTTCTAGTTTCAGTTCTAGGTCCAGTTCCATAGTTCAGTTCAGTTTAGTTCAGTTCTAGTTCAGTTCTAGTTCAGTTCTAGTTCAGTTCTAGTTCAGTTCTAGTTCAGTTCTAGTTCAGTTCTAGTTCAGTTCTAGTTCAGTTCTAGTTCAGTTCTAGTTCAGTTCTAGTTCAGTTCTAGTTCAGTTCTAGTTCAGTTCTAGTTCAGGTTCTAGTTCAGTTTCTAGTTCAGTTCTAGTTCAGTTCTAGTTTCGTTCTAGTTCAGTTCTAGTTCAGTTCTAGTTCAGTTCTAGTCAGTTCTAGTTCAGTTCTAGTTCAGTTCTAGTTCAGTCTAGTTCAGTTTCTAGTTCAGTTCTAGTTCGTTCAGTTCAGTTCTAGTTCAGTTCTAGTTCAGTTCTAGTTGTAGTTCAGTACCAGTTCTAGTTTGGATTAGGATCAATTTATAATTTACCAAACCCTTTCCATATTGACAAATCTTTTAATTTATTTAATCAGTTTACGTTTCCTGTCCTTTTGTTTTTTTTTATTCTACCTTTAACTTAAAATTGATGACAATTTTATAACGCCTGTTTTTATGCTTCATTTTTTTGCCATTCTCAACACAATTTTTATTACACGCTGTCCTACTTACACTCAATTTTTTCAACACACACGCCTTTTTCTTGTTACCAATACCAAAGTCCTTTTGGAAAGTGAGGAAAAAAAAAACCAAGAAAAAAGGATTTTTATTATAATTTAATATAACCATAAGGTCATTACAAATTCATTTAAATTCCTTCCACTTTGTACAAAAATTTAACTTTTCTTAACTCCCAATATCTCCTTTTTCTTGTTGTTGATAGTTGGGCCCTTTCACTGATCATCATTTTACCACCTTTTACTAGTCAATAAGTGTTATGTATGTGTGTGTCTTTTTTTTTGGTTTTTGTCCTTTATGGTGGCTTTTACTGTTTACGGTTTTCATTTAATGTTTCATTTCTGTCACGTCTTTGAATTTTAATCAATTTTTGTATTATTTCTTCATTTCGTATTTTGTCGGTTGTGATTTTTGTTGTTGTTGTTGGCAACTCAATTTACTTTTGTAAATCCCTGGTATAATTTTTAGGGTTTATTAGATGATTTGTTTATGCCACAACAAATATCACAACAATAACAAAAGTTTTATTTATTTAGTTTATTTTGGTTTGTGTTCTTAAATGTTAGAAACAAACATACATCATGCAACAATTTAGTTTTTTTAATTAACTCTTTAAGGTCCTGAAATTGCCAAGAAACTTGATTTAGACCACAAAAACTTGCTCTAGTCTAGAGCAACTTTTGCTTTAAAAACTTGCTCTAGACTAAAACAACTCTTTTTATAAACACTTCCTCTAGACGGGAGCAACTTTTTCTATAAAAATTTGCTCTAGACTAGAGCAACTGTTTCCAAAAAACTTGCTCTAGACTAGAGCAACTTTTGCTATAAAAACTTGCTCTAGACTAGAGCAACTTTTTCTATAAAATCTTCTCTAATCTAGAGCAGCTTTTTCTATAAAAACTTGCTCTAGACTAGAGCAACTTTTTCTACAAAAAAATGCTCTAGTCTAAAGCAACTTTTTCTATAAAAACTTGCTCTAGTCTTGAGCAGCTTTTTCTACAAAAACTTGCTCTAGTCTAGAGCAGCTTTTTCTAAAAAAACTTGCTCTAGTCTAGAGCAGCTTTTTCTACAAAAACTTGCTCTAGTCTAGAGGAACTTTTTCTATAAAAACTTGTTCTAGTCTAGAGCAACTTTTTCTATATAAACTTGCTTTAATCCAGAGCAACTTTTTCTATAAAAACTTGCTCTAGTCTAGAGCAACTTTTTCTATATAAACTTTTTCTAGTCTAGATCAACTTTTTCTATAAAAACTTACTCTACACATAAGCATCTTTTTCTTTAAAAACTTAATTTATATTAGAGCAACTTTTTCTATAAAAACTTGCTCTAGTTTAGAGCAACTTTTCCTATAAAAACTTGCTCTAGTCTAGAGCAACTTTTTCTATAAAAACTTGCTCTAGTCTAGAGCAACTTTTTCTATAAAAACTTGTTCTAGTCTAGAGCAACTTTTTCTATAAAAACTTGCTCTAGTCTAGAGCAACTTTTTCTTTAAAAACTTGCTTTATACTAGAGCAACTTTTTCTATAAAAACTTGCTCTACACATGAGCATCTTTTTCTTTAAAAACTTGCTTTATACTAGAGCAACTTTTTCTATAAAAACTTGCTCTAGCTTAAGGCAACTGTTTCCACAAAAACTTGCTCAAGTCGAGAGCAACATTTTCTATAAAAGCTTGCTCTATTCTGGAGTATAAAAAAACTTGCTGTAGTCTACAGTAACTTTTTTATAAAAACTTGCTCTCTACTACAAAAACTTTGCTTTTAAGTTTTTAAATATAATATAGTTGTCACAATTATAAATATACTTACAGTGACCATACTATTGTTGAATGTCTTGTAGTCATATCTAAAAAGTTTTTTCCCTAAATTTCTTGTAACATTTGATAATGCAATTTATTTACTGACTTTATTGGATTTTGGTTAATTTTATTTTCATTCTTTCCCTTCAACATCCTTCGATTTCCTTCGTATAATGTACAACTGTCATTGTCTTCTTGGTGGCTACTTTTTCTACAAGATTTACTTTATCAACATCATTGTCCTAATGTTTCTTCATTTTTCCAACTCTTGGTTGTTTGGCTGGCTGGATGGCTGGTTGTCTGTCGGTCTAAATGACTGGCATTGCCACAACAACATTAATTATAATAAAATGTTGCAAGGAATGTTGGTCTTAATATTTCATTTTCTCTAGGGCTTAGTTGTATACGAAAGTGCGTGTTTATAAGACTGTTTGTAAGGGTAGTGGGAGAAAGAGATTGTAATTAAGTGTTAAACAAATGAAAGTCTATAGTTTTCTTTGTGTGTTAAAATAACAATAATGACATGATGACATCTACAGCCAACGCTGACCTTCATGAACTAAAATTAATTTAAGTAAATTTATTATTTAAGACCCTTTGCAAATAAAAAGAAAATATTTTCTACTGAAAATCCAAAATATCGGGCAATTTTCATTTAACTTTCATTGATACTGAGACCCCTTAAAAACAGCACTTCAACCCCTTGAACAAAGCCAGAGAAATAAATAATTATCATCAATAAAACCACAAAAACCATTGAAAATGTCAAACGTTTTATAAAAATTCTCAAACACCGGCCTCAGGCACATAGCTACACGATACATAGAAACAAAAGGATATTCTCACTCACACATCAAACACTTTCGTCCTCCATACAAAATTAGTCAGCCTTGCATTGACTGTCGCAGTTACAGTCACAGCCAATAACAACAACATTAACATTTTGTTGCTGTTTTGTATGTTGTGCAAATAATTTGTCTAAATAAAGTTGAATGAAATTGTAACCAGGATGAGGTAGAGAGAGAGAGAACAGAAGTTGACTCCTCACTTCTGAGTTCAGTTGAATAGAGGTTCATTATTCAAATACTCGAAATTCCTGTCACAACACAAAAACCCATTTGTTTCGCCAACTTGAGCGTAAATTACACTGAATGGTTTTGTTGTTTTTGTACAATGATTATATATATATTGTTGTAGTTGTTGTACAACAACTAGAGACAAAATTTTACAAAATAGTCAATGGACACTCAAACTCTTCAATATGTAAATATGGTGTTAAGGTGTAACGAGACCAACTAAAATTTGAATTATAAATAATTGCTCTGGACTCCAGCAACATTTTTTATAAAAGCTTGCTCACTTTATGCAACTTTTGTATAAAAACATACTCTAGAATAGAGCAACTTTGCTCTTGCTCAGAGCAACTTTATCTATAAAAACTTGCTTAAAATTAGAGCAACTTTTTCTATAAAAACTTGCTCTAGTATTGACCAACTTTTGTTATAAAAACTTCCTCTAGTATCGAGCAACTTTTTCTATTACAACTAGCTCTAGTCTCGAAAAACGTTTTCTATAAATACTTGCTTCAGTCTCGAGCATCTTTTTCAATAAAAACTTGCTCTAGTCTCGAGCAACTTTTTCTATAAAAACTTGCTCTAGTCGAGAGCAACTTTTTTCTATTAAACTTGCTCTAGTCGAGAACAAGTTTTTCTATAAAAACCGGCTATAGTCGAGAGCAATATTTTCTATAAAACTAATCGCGTCCTAAGCATATTTAGTTGGTCACATTTTCCCTCTTAATGCACATTAAACAATTGTACACAAAATTTTTTCAAAAATACATTTTCAACTCACACTCATAGAATTGTAAATTCTTTTGTGTGGCGGCAACTCTCTAGCAGTTCCGCATGTGAATCTAAAAGTGTAGAAAGCGTAAAAAATTCACAATAAATAGTCAAAATGTTGCTTGTAATGGTTGCAAAAATATAAAGGCCGTTAAATTTTTTTCAATTGTCCTTTTTCTGCTCTGTTTATAAAATTCCTCTAAAAATTCATTTTATTCCTGTATATGCGGGAGTGTGTGTGACCTTTAACAACTCACACCTTAGAAAATGTTAATGTTAAAAACAAAACAAGAATTTTTGCTTTTACAATTTCAACAATAACCAAGAAGTATGATGACAATGTTAAAGGTTTTTGGTTTCTGATGATTTCCGTCATCCGTAACGAATGTTACGGATGTGAATTTGATGATTTTAAAAGTACCACGTTCAAAATTCTATAAAGCAGCGTGTGTGAGCGTACTTGTTTTGGGTATGTTTTTGCCATTGAATTATCACTTTTTGACTAATAAGTGAGATGAGAGTGTTTTTAAGTATCTCTTGTGAAAATAGATTTTTAAAAAATCATCTTTATTTTCATATGGTTTGATATGGGAGTATGTATTTTTCAAACACACCAGCTGTCAACGTCATTGTCATTACACTTTTTCAGATGAACACGCGTTTTTCACATAAAATTGTATCTTTACTTTTGCAATAATCGAAAAAAAAAAAAACAATTTCTGAACCTTAAGAAATTTAACACGCATTTAAATTGTTTGCTTTGAAATTCGATTTTGGTTTTTTTTTTTATGACCAAATTATGTTAAAGACATGAGATGTATTTAAAATTAAATTGCCTGCACAGCAATTTCAAGCAAAATTTAATGTGGCAAAATATTTTGTTACAACGCGGTTTTTCCTATTTTCAAATAAAGCAATAATAGTCCTCTTGTCTTTTAATTTTATATTGTCTGAGATGAGGGTCATAAACTGTTACGAATTGTTGACTTTTGTGGTTAATTAAAAGTACCTGGAAAATTTTCTAAAAATACTGTTACATAAAGTTGAAAAGTTTTTCCGGACTAGTAGAAGTTTTTATAATAAAAGTTGCTCTATTACAGCAAGTTTTTATAGAAAAAGTTGCTTTGAATTAGAGCAAGTTTTTGTAGAAGATGTTGCTTTATATTAGAGAAAGTTTTTATAGAAAAAGTTGCTCTCGACAAGTTTTTGTAGAAGATGTTTGCTTTATATTAGAGAAAGTTTTTATAGAAAAAGTTGCTCTCGACAAGAGCAAGTTTTTATAGAAAAAGCTGCTCTTAACAAGAGCCAGTTTTTATAGAAAAAGTTGCTCTTACCAAGAGCAAGTTTTTTATAGAAAATGTTGTTCTTAACAAGAGTAAGTTTTTCTATAAAAACTTAACAAGAGCAAGTTTTTATAGAAAAAGTTGCTCTAGACTAGAGCAAGTTTTTATAGAAAAAGTTGCTCTCAACATGAATAACTTTTTGTACAAAAAGCTTGCTCTAGTCTAGAGCAAGTTTTTATTTTTTTATTTTTGTCTTGTAATTTTATATTGTCTGAGATGAGGGTCATAAACTGTTACGAATTGTTGACTTTTGTGGTTAATTAAAAGTACCTGGAAAATTTTCTAAAAATACTGTTACATAAAGTTGAAAAGTTTTTCCGGACTAGTAGAAGTTTTTATAATAAAAGTTGCTCTATTGCAGCAAGTTTTTATAGAAAAAGTTGCTTTGAATTAGAGCAAGTTTTTGTAGAAGATGTTGCTTTATATTAGAGAAAGTTTTTATAGAAAAAGTTGCTCTCGACAAGAGCAAGTTTTTATAGAAAAAGTTGCTCTTAACGAGAGCCAGTTTTTATAGAAAAAGTTGCTCTTAAGAAGGGCAAGTTTTTATAGAAAAAATTGCTCTCAACATGAATAACTTTTTGTACAAAAAGCTTGCTTTAGTCTAAAGCACGTTTTTATAGAAAAAGTTGCTCTAGTCTAAAGCAAGTTTTTATAAAAATAGTTGCTCTCGACTAGAGCAAGTTTTCATAGAAAAAGTTTCTCTCGACTAGAGCAAGTTTTTATAGAAAAAGTTTTTATAGAAAAAGTTTTTATAGAAAGAGTTGCTCTTGTCTAGAGCAAGTTTTTATAGAAAAGTTGCTCTTGTCTAGAGCAAGTTTTTATAGAAAAGTTGCGCTTGTCTAGAGCAAGTTTTTATAGAAAAGTTGCTCTTGTCTAGAGCAAGTTTTTATAGAAAAAAGTTGCTCTAGTCTAAAGCAAGTTTTTATAAAAAAAGTTGCTCTAGACTAGAGCAAGTTTTTATAGAAAAAGGTTCCTCTAGTCCAGAGCAAGTTTTTATAGAAAAAATTTGCTTTAGTTTAGAGCAAGTTTTATGGGAAAAGTTTATTTCGCTGAAACCAAATTTTTTATTTAATAATTTTTTTCCTTCATTTAAACAAAATTTAAACAATATTCGCAAAAACACACTCTTAGACTTATACCTCATATTCAACAAAACCCAAAAAAGTAGCATTGTTGACAATTGACCTCAATTTATGTGTGGGGCAACATCATCATCATCAACACCATAATGTTATTGATGATGATTCTCATACCAGCCATAAGATCTGGGTGTCCGGTAGCAAAATAAAAAAAAACATATGAATTGCTCATACTCAACAGCAACTTACACAAATTTACAACAATTGTTTATTGTTGAGTACAACTGAAAGGGGAGAAAGTGGAGAATAAAGTTTTAATTTAATTTTTAAAGCTTTTCCAAAATTCTATAGGAGCAATGAGAACTGAATAAAATTGTTATAGAATTCTGCAATAACCACAGGTCAAAATGTCAATTGTAAAAATTTTTCTGTAGTTTTTTTTCTCTCTCCTTTTTATTATGTTCATTCAACATGAAAAACCACGTGACTACATGCTTTCATGTATAATTTTAATGAATTTATATTGTAGTTGTTCATTGAAATTAAAAATGATGTTTCAGTTTTGTTATGGGAATTGAATTTAGATAAATAATGACAAGAATATTATAACAACAATACACAAGTCAATATGTTTATTACTGTTTGAAATAAATATGAATTT
Organism: Lucilia sericata; assembly: GCF_015586225.1. Lineage (NCBI taxonomy): Eukaryota > Metazoa > Arthropoda > Insecta > Diptera > Calliphoridae > Lucilia > Lucilia sericata. Next base: position 34,575 of record NW_023994253.1, read on the forward strand.
CAAAACTAATAAACATGTGCAATCAAGTGGGAAATTTAAAATATTTGTAATAAAAGTTGCTTTAGTTTTGGAGAAAATAAAGAAATATAGAAAAAGCTCTAAACTGAGCAAGTTTTTCTATAAAAACTTGTTCTAGACTAGAGCAACTTTTTTTTATAAAAACTTTCTCTAGACTAGAGCAACTTTTTTCTATAAAACTTGCTCTACATAAGAGCAACTTTTTTCTATAAAAACTTGCTCTAGACTAGAGCAACTTTTTTCTATAAAAACTTGCTCTAGACTAGAGCAACTTTTTTCTATAAAAACTTGCTCTAGACTAGAGCAACTTTTTTCTATAAAAACTTGCTCTAGACTAGAGCAACTTTTTTCTATAAAAACTTGCTCTAGACTAGAGCAACTTTTTTCTATAAAAACTTGCTCTAGATTAGAGCAACTTTATTCTTTAAAAACTTGCTCTAGACTAGAGCAGTTTTTTTCTATAAAAACTTGCTCTAGACTAGAGCAACTTTTTTCTATAAAAACTTGCTCTAGACTAGAACAACTTTTTTCTATGAAAACTTGCTCTGCATTAGAGCAACTTGTTTCTATAAAAACTTGTTCTAAACTAGAGCAACTGTTTTCTATAAAAACTTGCTCTAGACTAGAGCAACTTTTTTCTATAAAAACTTGGTATAGACTAGAACAACTTTTGTCTATGAAAACTTGCTCTGCATTAGAGCAACTTGTTTCTATAAAAACTTGTTCTAAACTAGAGCAGTTTTTTTCTATAAAAACTTGCTCTAGACTAGAGCAACTTTTTTCTATAAAAACTTGCTCTAGACTAGAACAACTTTTTTCTATGAAAACTTGCTCTGCATTAGAGCAACTTGTTTCTATAAAAACTTGTTCTAAACTAGAGCAACTGTTTTCTATAAAAACTTGCTCTAGACTAGAGCAACTTTTTTCTATAAAAACTTGGTATAGACTAGAACAACTTTTGTCTATGAAAACTTGCTCTGCATCAGAGCAACTTTTTTCTATAAAAACTAGGTATAGACTAGAACAACTTTTTTCTATGAAATCTTGCTCTGGATTAGAGCAACTTTTTTCTATAAAAACTTGCTCTAAACTAGAGCAACTTTTTTGTATAAAAACTTGCTCTAGACTAGAGCAACTTTTTTCTATAAAAACTTGCTCTAGACTAGAGCAACTTTTTTCTATAAAAACTTGCTCTAGACTAGAACAACTTTTTTCTATGAAAACTTGCTCTGCATTAGAGCAACTTTTTTCTATAAAAACTTGTTCTAGACTAGAGCAACTGTTTTTTATAAAAACTTGCTCTAGACTAGAGCAACTTTTTTCTATTAAAACTTGCTCTGGATTAGAGCAACTTTTTTCTATAAAAACTTGTTCTAGACTGGAGCAACTTTTTTTATAAAAACTTGCTCTAGATTAGAGCAACTTTATTCTTTAAAAACTTGTTTTAGACTAGAGCAGTTTTTTTCTATAAAAACTTGCTCTAGACTAGAGCAACTTTTTTCTATAAAAACTTGCTCTAGACTAGAGCAACTTTTTTCTATAAAAACTTGCTCTAGACTAGAGCAACTTTTTTCTATAAAAACTTGCTCTAGACTAGAACAACTTTTTTCTATGAAAACTTGCTCTGCATTAGAGCAACTTGTTTCTATAAAAACTTGTTCTAAACTAGAGCAACTGTTTTCTATAAAAACTTGCTCTAGACTAGAGCAACTTTTTTCTATAAAAACTTGGTATATACTAGAACAACTTTTTTCTATGAAAACTTGCTCTGCATTAGAGCAACTTTTTTCTATAAAAACTTGCTCTAGACTAGAACAACTTTTTTCTATAAAAACTTGCTCTAGACTAGAGCAACTTTTTTCTATAAAAACTTGGTATAGACTAGAACAACTTTTTTTCTATGAAATCTTGCTCTGGATTAGAGCAACTTTTTTCTATAAAAGCTTGCTCTAAACTAGAGCAACTTTTTTCTATAAAAACTTGCTCTAGACTAGAGCAACTTTTTTTATAAAAACTTGCTCTAGATTAGAGCAACTTTATTCTTTAAAAACTTGCTCTAGACTAGAGCAACTTGTTTCTATAAAAACTTGTTCTAAACTAGAGCAACTGTTTTCTATAAAAACTTGCTCTAGACTAGAGCAACTTTTTTCTATAAAAACTTGGTATAGACTAGAACAACTTTTTTCTATGAAAACTTGCTCTGCATTAGAGCAACTTTTTTCTATAAAAACTTGCTCTAGACTAGAACAACTTTTTTCTATAAAAACTTGCTCTAGACTAGAGCAACTTTTTTCTATAAAAACTTGGTATAGACTAGAACAACTTTTTTTCTATGAAATCTTGCTCTGGATTAGAGCAACTTTTTTCTATAAAAGCTTGCTCTAAACTAGAGCAACTTTTTTCTATAAAAACTTGCTCTAGACTAGAGCAACTTTTTTCTATAAAAACTTGCTCTAGACTAGAGCAACTTTTTTCTATAAAAACTTGCTCTAGACTAGAACAACTTTTTTCTATAAAAACTTGTTCTAGACTAAAAACTTGCTCTAGACTAGAGCAACTTTTTTCTATTAAAACTTGATCTAGACTAGAGCAACTTTTTTCTATAAAAACTTGCTCTAAACTAGAGCAACATTTTTCTATAAAAACTTGCTCTAGACTAGAGCAACTTTTTTCTATAAAAACTTGCTCTAAACTAGAGCAACTTTTTGCTATTAAAACTTGCTCTAAACTAGAGCAACTTTTTTCTATAAAAACTTGCTCTAAACTAGAGCAACATTTTTCTATAAAAACTTGCTCTAGACTAGAGCAACTTTTTTCTATAAAAACTTGCTCTAGATTAGAGTAACTTTTTTATAAAAACTTGCTCTAGATTAGAGCAACTTTTTTCTATAAAAACTTGCTCTAGATTAGAGCAACTTTTTTTCTATAAAAACTTGCTCTAGACTAGCGCAACTTTTTTCTATAAAAACTTGCTCTAGACTAGAGCAACTTTTTTTATAAAAACTTTCTCTAGATTAGAGCAACTTTTTCTACAAAAACTTGCTCTAGATTAGAGAAACTTTTTTCTACAAAAACTTGCTGTAGACTAGAGCAACTTTTTTTATAAAAGCTTGCTATAGATTAGAGAAACTTTTTCTACAAAAACTTGCTCTAGATTAGAGAAACTTTTTTCTACAAAAACTTGCTGTAGACTAGAGCAACTTTTTTTTATAAAAGCTTGCTCTAGATTAGAGCAACTTTTTTCTATAAAAACTTGCTGTAGACTAGAGCAACTTTTTTTATAAAAGCTTGCTCTAGATTAGAGCAACTGTTTTCTTTAAAAACTTTCTCTAGCTTAGAGCAACTTTTTCTATAAAAACTTGCTCTAGATTAGAGCAACTTTTTTCTATATAAACTTGCTCTAGACTAGAGCAACTTTTTTTATAAAAACTTGGTCTAGACTAGATCAACTTTTTTTATAAAAACTTGCTCTAGATTAGAGCAACTTTTTCTATAAAAACTTGCTCTAGATTAGAGCAACTTTTTCTGTAAAAATTTTCTCTAGCTTAGAGCAACTTTTTCTATAAAACTTGCTCTACATAAGAGCAACTTTTTTCTTTAAAAACTATGTAGGGCAACATTTTCTATAAAAACGTTCTCTAGCTTTGAGCAACTTTTTCTATAAAAACATGCTCTAGTGTAGAGCAACTTTATTTTGTAAAAAAGTGTTCTAGAGTAGAGCAACTTTTTGCTATAAAAACTTGCTATATTTACATGGACAACAAAATATGTACCTTTGCAGCATACTCCCAGTTTAACCACAGAACAGAATTAAAACCTATTTAAGGATCATAAATATTTTCAAGGTTAAATATGTGAAGCAAAATATCTGTTTATGAATTATGGATTTTTGATGAAAGTGGAAGGCAGTGGGGAAAAGCCAGTCATAAAAGTCGCCAAAATCTTTTATTAAGGATTATTTCAACACACAGTCACAACACAATTTAACACATATAAGAATTCCCTTTTCAACTGCAGAAAGCCTGGTTAAGGCAACCGACCACTTGTTTGTGCTGGCCTTATGCAAACCCTCCAAGGAAAATGCCAAATAAAAAACAAAATCTTTACACATTCAAATAAATAAAGTTATTTTTATTTATGGCTATTTTAACTTTCTCTTGTTGTTATTATTATTATTATTTTTGGCTGATTTTTTTGTTAACAATTTATTATATCCTTAAACACAGTTATCCTTCTACCTCTCTCTCTCTCCAACCACAACTGGCAAAAACAATAAAAACCCTTTTTTTGCTCCTCGTTGAAAAGCAAAAAGTAAAAAGTAACAAAATTGTATAAAAAATATAATTTATGAGGTTCATCTTTAGTAAACATTTACCAAACCATCGGACTCTACCCTACTCAAAATCGGTTACATTAAGGAGCATTTAAAAAGATTCAAATGTTTTAAAATATAAGCCCCTTTTTAGTGCCTGTAACTAAATGTTTCGTAGTGTTGTATTTATAAAATATTAAACCGCAAATATTATTTTTCCTCCTCGTGTTTGGCTGCCAGCAGCTAACCCCCGAAATATATTGGCAAACAATGTTGCTTGGTTGCTGTAGTGTTGCTTGCTTGTTTGCTGTTTAATACAATACTTTTTTTGTTACGCTGTTATTTTGCTTATTTAACCATAAAAAGGTATAAAACTACCAGCAGTAGTCAGTATATTTTATGTTTGTTACCCAAACTTAAACATACGTTAAAAAAAAACAATTGGGGGAAAAAAAATGGATGAGTTATATTGGTTACACTTTTTTTAATTTTCTCATAAAACTATTATTAAAAAAACGGAATGTTAAAAAGTACAGACATGTGAATTTTATTTTATTTCATAGAAAAAGTTGCTTTGAGATACAGCAACTTTGTAAACAAAAAGTTTTTCTAAATTAGATTTCAGGACTTAAGTTGCTCTAAACTAAACAAGTTTTCATATACAAAAGATAGAGAACTTGCTCTCGACTGGAGCATTTTATAGAAAAAGTTGCTCTAGTTTAGAACAATTTTTCATAGAAAAAAGTTCCTCTAGTCTAGAGCAAGTTTGTATAGAAAAAAGTTGCTCTAGTCTAGAGCAAGTTTTTATAGAAAAAAGTTGCTCTAGTTTAGAGCAAGTTTTTATAGAAAAAAGTTGTTCTAGTCTAGAGCAAGTTTTTATAGAAAAAAGTTGCTCTAGTTTAGAGCAAGTTTTTATAGAAAAAAGTTGCTCTAGTCTAGATCAAGTTATTATAGAAAAAAGTTGCTCTAGTTTAGAGCAAGTTTTTATAGAAAAAAGTTGTTCTAGTCTAGAGCAAGTTTTTATAGAAAAAAGTTGCTCTAGTTTAGAGCAAGTTTTTATAGAAAAAAGTTGCTCTAGTCTAGATCAAGTTATTATAGAAAAAAGTTGCTCTAATCTAGAGCAAGTTTTTATAGAAAAAGTTGCTCTAATCCAGAGCCAGTTTTTATAAAAAAGTTGCTCTAGTTTAGAGCAAGTTTGTATATAAAAAGTTGTTCTAGCCTAGAGCAAGTTTTTATAGAAAAAAGTTGCTCTAGTCTAGAGCAAGTTTTTATAAAAAAACGTGCTCTACACTAGAGCAAGCTTTTATACAAAATATTGCTCTACACTAGATCAAGTTTTTATAGAAAAAAGTTGCTCTAGTTTAGAGCAAGTTTTTATACAAAAAGTTGCTCTAGACTAGAGCAAGTTTTTATACAAAAAATTGCTCTAGACTAGAGCAAGTTTTTATAAAAAAAGTTGCTCTAGATTAGAGCAAGGTTTTACAGAAAAAGTTGCCCTAATCTAAAACAAGTTTTTATAGAAAAAGTTGCTCTAATCTAAAGCAAGTTTTTATAGAAAAAGTTGCTCTAGATTAGAGCAAGTTTATATAAAAAATTTTTATAGAAAAATTTTTATAGTCTAGAGCAAGTTTTTATAGAAAAAGTTGCTCTAGACTAGAGCAAGTTTTTATGGAAAAAGTTGCTATAGACTAGAGCAAGTTTTTTTATAGAAAAAGTTGCTCTAGGCTAGAGCAAGTTTTTATAGAAAAAGTTGCTCTAGAATAGAGCAAGTTTTTATAGAAAATGTTGCTCTAGACTAGAGCAAGTTTTTATAGAAAAAGTTGCTCTAGACTAGAAAAAGTTTTTATACAAAAAGTTGCTCTAGACTAGAGCAAGTTTTAATACAAAAAGTTGCTCTAGACTAGAGCAAGTTTTTATAGAAAAAGTTGCTCTAGATTAGAGCAAGGTTTTACAGAAAAAGTTGCTCTTTTACAGAAAAAGTTGCCCTAATGTAAAACAAGTTTTTATAGAAAAAGTTGCTCTAATCTAAAGCAAGTTTTTATAGAAAAAGTTGCTCTAGATTAGAGCAAGTTTATATAAAAAATTTTTATAGAAAAAGTTGCTCTAGTCTACAGCAAGCTCGTACAGAAAATGTTGCTCTAGAGTATAAAAAAAAGTTGCTTAAAAGTAGAACAAGTTTTTGTAGAAAGTTTGATTTAGTCTCTACAAAGTTTGTTTTCCCCACCACTATTTTGTTTCTCACAAAAGACTATTGTCCATTTTATTTTTTTTTAATTTTTCCTATTAGTTTTTTTTTTTTTTTTTTAATTTAAATTGGTATTTATGAACCAAATTTTTTCCTTCAAATTTTATGTCATAAAAAAAATTATATTGTGGCGGTGTCATGTACTTCATTGGTTAAAAAATTTATAGCCCTTTTCCTTGTTCATATTTTTATTTTGCAGCATATTTTTTTGGGCACTCCGAAAACCCATGTTGAGGCTGTAATTTACTTTTAAAAAGTTGTAGCTTTCATGGTTGTATAAAATGAAAAAAGAAGTGGGGATAAAATATTTCAGCAACATAAAATATCTGCAATTAATGTGGTCACCATAGTAGTTTTTTTCATTCTCGTTTTTACAAAAAGCTGGTAATTTAAAAACATTTAGTGTTATTTCTCCAATACGCTGGCGGTAGTGAGGAAAAAAACTACAAAAACTAATTGAAGTAAATTTATCCAATACAGAGTGGAAAATAATTACTAACGGTTTTAACATGTAATTACCATTGAAAGAAAATCAGGATTTTAATTTAACTCCCTAAAGTAGGCAGTAGTTTTTAAATACTGTTCATTAGTATTTGTAACAATAAAGCTAAAGAGAGGGAGAGAGTAAAAACTTATGCTTGGTTGTTGTTAAGGTAATGCTTAAGTTATAGTTATTTATTTAAAATATTTTCCTTTTGTTTTTTTTTATTTACCGAACAATTTGTGGTTTTAACTGACTTTTTCAATTATTTTTAAATTTAATTTATTTTCTTAAGTTTCTCATTTTTGTCGACACATTTTAAGTGATTGGTTTGTTTCTTTTTTTTTTTTTCAAAAAAATATTTAATTTTCTTTTCCACAAAATTTCCAATTTATTTGCTTACAATTTATTACTTTTATCCTTAAAAACACATGCAAACATGCAAAAAAGTCAAAAAATAAATAATTTTCTATGCATACACATATCAAAGTTTATTCAAATTAAAAACAGTTTGGGGAACAAACTTCAGTTCTAGTTCTGTTCTAATTCTGTTCCAGTTCTGTTCTGTTCTAGTTCTGTTCTAGTTCTGTTCTAGTTCTGTTCTAGTTCTGTCTAGTTCTGTTCTAGTTCTGTTCTAGTTCTGTTCTAGTTCTGTTCTAGTTCTGTTCTAGTTCTGTTCTAGTTCTGTTCTAGTTCTGTTCTAGTTCTGTTCTAGTTCTGTTCTAGTTCTGTTCTAGTTCTGTTCTAGTTCTGTTCTAGTTCTGTTCTAGTTCTGTTCTAGTTCTGTTCTAGTTCTGTTCTAGTTTCTGTTCTAGTTCTGTTCTAGTTCTGTTCTAGTTCTGTTCTAGTTCTGTTCTAGTTCTGTTCTAGTTCTGTTCTAGTTCTGTTCTAGTTCTGTTCTAGTTCTGTTCTAGTTCTGTTCTAGTTCTGTTCTAGTTCTGTTCTAGTTCTGTTCTAGTTCTGTTCTAGTTCTGTTCTAGTTCTGTTCTAGTTCTGTTCTAGTTCTGTTCTAGTTCTGTTCTAGTTCTGTTCTAGTTCTGTTCTAGTTCTGTTCTAGTTCTGTTCTAGTTCTGTTCTAGTTCTGTTCTAGTTCTGTTCTAGTTCTGTTCTATGCTTCTAGTTCTGTTCTAGTTCTGTTCTAGTTCTAGTTCTGTTCTAGTTCTGTTCTAGTTGTTCTAGTTCTTTTCTAGTTCTGTTCTAGTTCTGTTCTAGTTCTGTTCTAGTTCTGTTCTAGTTCTGTTCTAGTTCTGTTCTAGTTCTGTTCTAGTTCTGTTCTAGTTCTGTTCTAGTTCTGTTCTAGTTCTGTTCTAGTTCTGTTCTAGTTCTGTTCTAGTTCTGTTCTAGTTCTGTTCTAGTTCTGTTCTAGTTCTAGAACAGTTCTGTTCTAGTTCTGTTCTAGTTCTGTTCTAGTTCTGTTCTAGTTCTGTTCTACTTCTGTTCTAGTTCTGTTCTAGTTCTGTTCTAGTTCTGTTCTAGTTCTGTTCTAGTTCTGTTCTAGTTCTGTTCTAGTTCTGTTCTAGTTCTGTTCTAGTTCTGTTCTAGTTCTGTTCTAGTTCTGTTCTAGTTCTGTTCTAGTTCTGTTCTAGTTCTGTTCTAGTTCTGTTCTAGTTCTGATCTAGTTCTGATCTAGTTCTGTTCAAGTTCTTTTCTAGTTCTGATCTAGTTCTGATCTAGTTCTGTTCTAGTTCTGTTCTAGTTCTATTTTAATTCTGTTCTAGTTCTGTTCTAGTTCTGTTCTAGTTCTGTTCTAGTTCTGTTCTAGTTCTGTTCTAGTTCTGTTCTAGTTCTGTTCTAGTTCTGTTCTAGTTCTGTTCTAGTTATGTTCTAGTTCTGTTCTAGTTCTGTTCTAGTTCTGTTCTAGTTCTTTTCTAGTTCTGTTCTAGTTCTGTTCTAGTTCTGTTCTAGTTCTGTTCTAGTTCTGTTCTAGTTCTGTTCTAGTTCTGTTCTAGTTCTGTTCTAGTTCTGTTCTAGTTCTGTTCTAGTTCTGTTCTAGTTCTGTTCTAGTTCTGTTCTAGTTCTGTTCTAGTTCTGTTCTAGTTCTGTTCTAGTTCTGTTCTAGTTCTGTTCTAGTTCTGTTCTAGTTCTGTTCTAGTTCTGTTCTAGTTCTGTTCTAGTTCTGTTCTAGTTCTGTTCTAGTTCTGTTCTAGTTCTGTTCTGTTCTAGTTCTAGTTCTGTTCTAGTTCTGTTCTAGTTCTGTTCTAGTTCTGTTCTAGATCTGTCCTAGTTCTGTTCTTTTTAAACTGAACTTATTATTTTGTCCTGCACAGTATTTTGTTCCTTTATTTACTCTGTAGTATTTCAATTTGTACTTTGTACATCTACAGGCCGACATATATTTCTTCCATAGTTTACATTTTAGACATTTATGTTAAAAATCATAAAGAACCACAAAATTTTGTGAGTGTGTTTCAATTTCACAATAAATATTTTCCAAAAAGAAAATTTCTATTATTTATGGCCAATAAATTATGATTTATACGCATCATCTTTACTACAAATTTAGTCTGCAGAAGGAAAAAAGTTTTTTTAATACTTTATTTTTCCTTTTTTGCTGAATGAAAATTTTGGTAAATAAAATTTTACCAATAAAATGTTAAAATTTGTGTTTGGCTCTATATTTGCATAAAGCAAATAAATAAAATCTAGACAATTTGTCTAAAAAGTTTTGTAATAAAATTAATTGATTGTTGTTTTGCTTAGTACAAATACTAATTAATTAAATTTTTTTCTTTTTGTTTTCCTTGCAGGTATGTAATTAATTTTGAATCTTAATTTGGACATTTTAAAGAAGTCATAAGGGTATGTCGAGTAAAAACACAATATTAACGATAGCGTTAAAATTGTTTATATGAAATTATCTAAAATTTGTTTTTTAAACTATAAATCAATTTCGGTAAAAGAAAAGTTTGTACTTCCATTTAATAATCTAAAACTTGATAAGCAGTTGCCTTTGTCTCCTCCTTTTAATCAGCTTTAACTAACGAAAATCCAAACCAAATAAATTTTTATACACCCATAAACTTAAGTAGATTTTGTATGTCAATCATATTAACGTATAAATTTCCTTGAAATCCAATATTATTCCTACAATATGCACTTACATGTTTTGAAAATTATATGGCCTGTTATGTTATGTTATAGCACGCTCAATGGCTGATCGGATTAACTTTGGTTTGTGGTGGGGAAACCAAATTTTTAACAAAATAAATTGACACAATAAACCAATAAAGTCTAGAGATAAAGGTTAACTAAAAACAAAGAAAATTTTAAATGAATTGAGTTGAAAAAATTTCAACAGGAAATAAAATAAAATATTGAAATATTAAGGAAGTTCACTTTAAATTCTGGTTCAGTTCTAGTTCAGTTTTAGTTCAGTTCTAGTTCAGTTATAGTTCAGTTCTAGTTCAGTTCTAGTTTAGTTCTAGTTCAGTTCTAGTTCTGCTTTAGTTCAGTTCTAGTTCAGTTCTATTTTAGTTCTAGTTCAGTTCTAGTTCAGTTCTAGTTCAGTTCTAATTCAGTTCTAGTTCAGTTCTAGTTCAGTTCTAGTTCAGTTCTAGTTCAGTTCTAGTTCAGTTCTAGTTTAGTTCTAGTTCAGTTATAGTTCAGTTCTAGTTCAGTTATAGTTCAGTTCTAGTTCAGTTCTGGTTCAGTTCTAGTTCAGTTCTAGTTCAGTTCTAGTTCAGTTCTAGTTCAGTTCTAGTTCAGTTCTAGTTCAGTTCTAATTCAGTTCAAGTTCAGTTCAAGTTCAGTTCTAGATCAGTTCTAGATCAGTTCTAGTTCAGTTCTAGTTCAGTTATAGTTCAGTTATAGTTCAGTTCTAGTTCAGTTCTAGTTCAGTTCTAGTTCAGTTCTAGTTCAGTTCTAGTTCAGTTCTGGTTCAGTTCTGGTTCAGTTCTAGTTCAGTTCTAGTTCAGTTCTAGTTCAGTTCTAGTTCAGTTCTAGTTCAGTTCTAGTTCAGTTCTAGTTCAGTTCTAGTTCAGTTCTAGTTCAGTTCTAGTTCAGTTCTAGTTCAGTTCTAGTTCAGTTCTAGTTCAGTTCTAGTTCAGTTCTAGTTCAGTTCTAGTTCAGTTCTAGATCAGTTCTAGTTCAGTTCTAGTTCAGTTCTAGTTCAGTTCTAGTTCAGTTCTAGTTCAGTTCTAGTTCAGTTCTAGATCAGTTCTAGTTCAGTTTCAGTTCTAGTTCAGTTCTAGTTCAGTTCAGTTCTAGTTCTAGTTCAGTTCAGTTCTAGTTCAGTTCTAGTTCAGTTCTAGTTCAGTTCTAGTTCAGTTCTAGTTCAGTTCTAGTTCAGTTCTAGTTCAGTTCTAGTTCAGTTCTAGTTCAGTTCTAGTTCAGTTCTAGTTCAGTTCTAGTTCAGTTCTAGTTCAGTTCTAGTTCAGTTCTAGTTCAGTTCTAGTTCAGTTCTAGTTCAGTTCTAGTTCAGTTCTAGTTCAGTTCTAGTTCAGTTCTAGTTCAGTTCTAGTTCAGTTCTAGTTCAGTTCTAGTTCAGTTCTAGTTCAGTTCTAGTTCAGTTCTAGTTCAGTTCTAGTTCAGTTCTAGTTCAGTTCTAGTTCAGTTCTAGTTCAGTTCTAGTTCAGTAATAGTTCAGTTCTATTTCAGTTCTAGTTCGGTTCTAGTTTTGTTCCAGTTCTCTTTTAGTTATAATTCTGTTATGATTTCTTTTTGTAGCTTTTCGCACATCGCTTTCTATATGTTTTAGTTCGTCTGCGTACTTAGTTTATTTGTTACGTAGTTGTTTTTCAAATATTATTAAATATTTTATTTTTATTTCATATTTACTTTCCTCTTTCATTCACTTCAAGATGTTTATTACACTTCCAATAGTTGAATTTGTGGGGATTGTGGTCTACAGCGCTTATCAGCGATCTAACACTTATAGTAATAAGAAAGTTTATTATGACGGTTTTGGGGGAATGGACTCATAAATCTAAAGTGTGAGCGTGTGATTGAGAGTCGGTAGTTAGGTAGTATTTGATTATAGTGTAAATTATGTACAATACATAGTTTATACTTAGCTGGGTTTTGTGGTTTCCTCGGTGCTATTTAAAGACAATTTCACATTATAGTTCTTTTAGGAATTCCCCCTTATTTCTTATCAGGTTATTGCCGGCTGGTCTTCAAAGTAAATATTTAATCGAAATTCGTCAGCAATTAATCTAATAAAATCGCCACTATTGAATGTCTTTACAATTTTATTGATAGAATTTAATTATAGTTAAACAAAAGACAATTTGAGCGTAACACAAATTTTAACACTTTAAAACAAAAATGTTTAGCATATTAATGAATATTCATTACATTTTTAAATTCAAATGTTAGATTTTGGTTTTTGGCGCAATTCGTTGCAAATAAATATGGGTCATTCACTTTGTGTTTGCAAAAATTTTGAATCCCTCTTCCCCGTTATAGAAATAAATCAAATAGATATATTTAGTCATTTCAAATAAATGTTGTTTGGTGTCTTTAATTTTTTTGGCAACTCAAGTGCAAAAACCAAAAGGAAAAAAATTAAATAAAAGTGGCGTGATATTTGAAATTTTGCAAATGAAAATATAAACAACTTAAGAGAGAAAAATATGAAAAATTATTTTGAAAATTTTATATTTTTTGGTGCATTTCAAACAAATGATTCATTAGAAATCTAACAATAATAATTAAAGGCAAAAAAACACATTATAATGATTCAGAGAAACTTGATATAAAAGCAAACATTTGAAAAAGTGGCGTGATGGGGTGATAAATTGCAAATAATCGAACAAAAACAACAATGATCAAATACTTTTAAGTAATCGCTTATTTGGAAGTTGTTTTTACACATTTATCGTTTAAAAACGAAATGACGTAAATTTCAAAACAATTACAATTAAAGCGTTAAAGCAGCAAAGCGACTAAAATATAAAATTTTAACAAACTACAGATTTAAGTTAAATTAAACCAAACGCTTTTTTCTCATCATCCAAAAATATATTTTAGTCTTTTAGACAGCTTTCCAAAATGTCTTATATACCCACTGCGGCAAACCCTACAGCCATGCGACACTGCAGATTATAATCACGACTACACCTACTGCTCTGTCAGATATTAATCATTATAATTGCACAAACATTTGATAAGAATTTCTAATTAGGTGGAGGTAGAGGAAGCAAATGCTTGATCACTCGGACGTTATGAACGTACGATTTATACGTAAATTGGGTATTAAAATAAAATTCATTGATAAGAAATTATATATTTTTTTCGTAGTTAGAAAAGAAGGTAATAAAATGCTAAAGAATTTCTACAATAATAAAAAAATATAAACACTTCAGTGTTAACTAAATATACATTTAAATGAGGAAGACTAAAAGTTCTATAAATGTTCTATAAATGTGAGTTTGAATAGATTAAGAGAAATCGTTTATATATTTAAGAGAGTGACAGTCAAAGAGAATATAACGAAAAAACTCTGTAGAGAAGACAAAAAGATTTTTACTGAGATACTAAACTAGGAGAGAAAACTTGAACTTAACTGGAATAGAACTACAACGAAATTAAAATAAAACTAGAACTAGAAGAGGACTAGAACAAATAAGGCAGAACTAGAACAGATCTAAAAAAACTAGAATAGAACTAGAACAGAACTAGAACAGAACTAGAACAGAACTAGAACAGAACTAGAACGAGAACTAGAACAGAACTAGAACAGAAACAGAACAGAACAGAACTAGAACAGAACTAGAACCGAACTAGAACATAACTAGAACAGAACTAGAACAGAACTAGAACAGAACTAGAACATAGAACTAGAACAGAACTAGAACAGAACTAGAACAAGAACTAGCACAGAACTAGAACAGAACTAGAACCAGAACTAGAACAGAACTAGAACAGAACTAGAACGAACTAAGAACAGAACTAGAACCAGACTACTAGAACAGGAACTAGAACAGAACTAGAACAGAACTAGAACAGAATCTAGAACAGATCTAGGAACAGAACCTAGAACAGAACTAGAACAGAACTAGAACAGAACTAGAACAGAACCCTAGAACAGACCTAGAACAGAAACTAGAACAAGAACTAGAAACAGAACTAGAACAATAAACTAGAACAGAACTAGAACAGAACTAGAAACAGAACTAGAAACAGAACTAGAACAGAACTAGAACAGAACTAGACAGAAACTAGAACAGGAACTAGACACAGAACTAGAACAGAAACTAGAACAGAACTAGAACAGATGAACTAGAACAGAACTAGAACAGAACTAGAACAGAACTAGAACGAACTAGAAACAGAACTAGAACAGAAACTAGAACAGAACTAGAACAGAACTAGAACAGAACTAGAACAGAACTAGAACAGAACTAGAACAGAACTAGAACAGAACTAGAACAGAACTAGAACAGAACTAGAACAGAACTAGAACAGAACTAGAACAGAACAGAATACTAGAACAGAACTAGAACAGAACTAGAACAGAACTAGAACAAACTAGAACAGAACATAGAACAGAACTAGAACAGACTAGACAGAACTAGAACAGAACTAGAACAGAAACTAGACAGAACTAGAACAGAACTAGAACAGAACTAGAACAAGACTAGAACAGAACTAGAACAGACTAGAAACTGAACTAGAACTAGAACAGAACTAGAACAGAACTAGAACTAGAACAGCACTAGAACAGAACTAGAACAGAACTAGAACAGAACTAGAACAGACTAGAAGAACTAGAACAGAACTAGAACAGAACTAGAACAGAACTAGAACAGAACTAGAACAGAACTAGAACAGAACTAGAACAGAACTAGAACAGAACTAGAACAGCACTAGAACAGAACTAGAACAGAACTAGAACAGAACTAGAACAGAACTAGAACAGAACTAGAACAGAACTAGAACAGAACTAGACAGAACTAGAACAGAACTAGAACAGAACTAGAACAGAACTAGAACAGAACTAGAACAGAACTAGAACCTAACTAGAACAGAACTAGAACAGAACTAGAACAGAAACTAGAAACAGAACTAGAACAGAACTAGAACAGAACTAGAAACAGAACTAGAGACAGAACTAGAACAGAACTAGAACAGAACTAGAACAGAACTAGAACAGAACTAGAACAGATCTAGAACAGAACTAGAACAGAACTAAACGAACTAGAACAGAACTAGAACAGAACTAGAACAGAACTAGAACAGAACTAGAACAGAACTAGAACAGAACTAGAACAGAACTAGAACAGAACTAGAACAGAACTAGAACAAACTAGAACAGAACTAGAACAGAACTAGAACAGAACTAGAACAGAACTAGAACAGAACTAGAACAGAACTAGAACTAACTAGAACAGAACTAGAACATAACTAGAACAGAACTAGAACAGAACTAGAACAGAACTAGAACAGAACTAGAACAGAACTAGAACAGAACTAGAACAGAACTAGAACAGAACTAGAACAGAACTAGAACAGAACTAGAACAGAACTAGAACAGAACTAGAACAGAACTAGAACAGAACTAGAACAGAACTAGAACAGAACTAGAACAGAACTAGAACAGAACTAGAACAGAACTAGAACAGAGCTAGCACAGAACTAGAACAGAACTAGAATAGAACTAGAACAGAACTAGAATAGAACTAGAACAAAACTAGAACAAAACTAGATCAGAACTAGAACTGAACTAGAACAGAACTAGAACAGAACTAGAACAGAACTAGAACAGAACTAGAACTGAACTAGAACAGAACTAGAACAGAACTAGAACAGAACTAGAACAGAACTAGAACAGAACTAGAACAGAACTAGAACAGAACTAGAACAGAACTAGAACAGAACTAGACAGAACTAGAACAGAACTAGACAGAACTAGAACAGAACTAGAACAGAACTAGAACAGAACTAGAACAGAACTAGAACAGAACTAGAACAGAACTAGAACAGAACTAGAACAGAACTAGAACAGAACTAGAACAGAACTAGAACAGAACTAGAACAGAACTAGAACAGAACTAGAACAGAACTAGAACAGAACTAGAACAGAACTAGAACAGAACTAGAACAGAACTAGAACAGAACTAGAACAGAACTAGAACAGAACTAGAACAGAACTAGAACAGAACTAGAACAGACGAATAGAACAGAACTAGAACAGAACTAGAACAGAGGAACTAGAACCAGAACTAGAACAGAGCTAGAACAGAACTAGAACAGAACTAGAACAGAACTAGAACAGAACTAGAACAGAAACAGAACAGAACTAGAACAGAACTAGAACCGAACTAGAACAGAACTAGAAGAGAACTAGAACAGAACTAAAAGAGAACTAGAAGAGAACTAGGAACAGAACTAGAACAGAACTCGAACCAGAACTAGAACAGAACTAAAACAGAACTAGAAACAGAACTAGAAAGAAACTAGAACAGAACTAAAACAGAACTTAGAACAGAACTAGAACAGAAGTAGAAACAGAACTAAAACAGAACTAGAACAGATACTAGAACAGAACTTAGAACAGACACTAGGGAACAGAACTAGAACAGAACTAGAACAGAACTAGAACAGGAACTAGGAACAGAACTCGAACAGAACTCGAAACTAGAAACTAGAACAGAACTAGAACAGAACTAGAACAGAACTAGAACAGAACTAGAACAGAACTATAAAACCAGAACAGAACTAGAACAGAACTAGAACAGAACTAGAACAGAACTAGAACAGAACTAGAACAGAACTAGAACAGAACTAGAACAGAACTAGAACAGCACTAGAACAGAAACTAGAACAGAACTAGAACAGAACTAGAACAGAACTAGAACAGAACTAGAACAGAACTAGAACAGAACTAGAACAGAACTAGAACAGAATAGAACAGAACTAGAACAGAACAGAACTTAGAACCAGAAGCTGGAACAGAAAACTAGAACAGAACTAGAACAACAACAAGAACACAAGTAAAAACACAACTAGAACACAACTAGAACAGAACTGAACTTAGAACTGAATTAGAAATGAACTGAAGTAAAACTATAAGAACAGAGAATGTAAAATTTCTAATCTATTCGTATGTCGCCCATCATTGTAATTCATATCTTTTAGTCACAGTTACAGTTTATTTGAGACACAAGTATTTAATCCAATTATCCAATAGCTAACTAAAACAGCCACAATTACAAGTTGTAAAAAATACATTTTAGCTTTTTTCAATGATGGATAAGATTGAACAAGTTTCTTATGAAATCTTGTCCAGTTATAATAAGTGATAAAAATGAGTTTAAAATTGTTGCTGGAAAATTGCCTTTAATATGTTTATACCCTACAACACTTTAGTGGGAAGGATATTATGCGTTTGTGCTGATGTTTGTAACGCATTAAAATAATAGTGCTATACCCACCTTAAAGTATACCGATCGACTCAGAATCACTTTCTGAGTCGATTTAGAATATAAGTTTGTTTTGACGATGCCTATTAAAAATGGTTAAAATCGATCCATTATTTCACCTACCCCTATGCAACTGAACCCCCCGAAAAGGGATTTTGAGCTTATAATTATGTATAATATAAATGTATCTCGTTGAAAGTTCGTAAGTTTTATACAAGCCTTGATGACCTTGCCGAATTTCGAAATGATCGGACTTCATTTGACCCTAGCCCCCATACAAAGCCCCCTTCAGAAAGTGACTTGAATATCCGCAATTCATTTATTAACACTGTTATAGCAATGGAATTTAGCATAGACAAATATTATATAAATACAAATCTATCCAGCCCATTTTATCGGAAACGGTCCACATTTGCTTCTATCCCCCATATAAGGCCTCTTTTAGAAAATTAGTTTTTCGTCAATAAATTGCTTAAATAAATCGGAATCAAGTTAATATTCAAGATAAATGCTTTATTATGAAAAATAAATCACATTTAATATTCATAACTGGTGTAGGGTATCATATGGTCGGCCACGTCCGACTATACTTTTTTACTAATTTTTTTTTTTTTTTTTTTGTAAAATTGATAAAAATAACACATAACATAATTATTTGTTTAAACTTTGTTGATAACAAAATTGAACATAAATTCAATTAATTTACTGACCACAGACACATTCACTCATACACAGACACACACAGTTAAACATACATGCACACAGACTCTTTAGACTTGGAAATCAATTAAAAATAAATGATTTTCGTACAAGACTAATTATTATTAGAGATTTTGATTTCTGAGGAGTAAGTAATGGGAGCTAAAGTGTGGTAAGAGAATTTACACAAAAATTTTGTGTTTATGACAAGAAGAAATTTCAAATTTGACAATGATTGAGTACTTTACACTTTGAGAGACTAACAGCCTAAAAGTATGCTGTATTGCAGAGTCTGCTTAAGAAGAATAAATATTTATTTTAGAACTTAAATATCTAAAATATTCCATTTGTATTCCAAAACTTTGTGTTAGGAAATTTATTTTAGATTCTAATTTTAAATCAAATTTTGAATACCAAATATTTTATTTTGGCTTATTATTCTATGAAACTAGTTCGTTTTAAGCCTTTCTATTGATTTAAAAAAAAAAGTTAACTTCTAAGGCTTCCTTTTACACATGACTGATTTCAATCATATTTTGTTTCTATTTTTAATTTTTGCTCATTGATTGACAATAATTAATTTACAAAAAGTTGCAGTTTTTCAAGTAATTTTTTTTTTTCACATTGATAAAATTTGTCCAGTAATTTAATATTTAAAATATAAAATTTATTACAAACTTTTTAAGTTCGCCATTCTGCCCTTTCTTGTTTTCCGCAAAAAAAAAAAAAAAAAAAAAAAACATTGTAATAATTTATTTATTTTGTTTGTATTTTTTTAGAGAAATTGCGTATAATTAAAAAAATATTTCAATTAACTTAATGCCATGTCATTAAATACATTATTTATTATATGATGGAAAATATTGAAAGAAAAAATTAAATTAGTAATTAAAACTTTTATGACGTTTAAATTGCAAATATTAACAAATTTAGAAGCAGAGGAAAAATTCCTTTTGAAATGATTTTTAAATTTGCACTAGATTCCTAGAACATAACTTGAAAAGATCTAACTGATTTAGGAATGAACTAGAACAGAACTAGAACAAAACTAGAACAAAACTAGAACAAAACTAGAACTGAACTAGAAATGAACCAGAACAGAACTAGAACTGAACTAGAACTGAACTAGAAATGAACCAGAACTGAACTAGAACTGAACTAGAACTGAACTAGAACTGAACTAGAACTGAACTAAAACTGAACTAGAACTGAACTAGAACTGAACTAGTACTGAACTAGAACTGAACTAGAACTGAACTAGAACTGAACTAGAACTGAACTAGAACTGAACTAGAACTGAACTAGAACTGAACTAGAACTGAACTAGAACTGAACTAGAACTGAACTAGAACTGAACTAGAACTGAACTAGAACAGAACTAGAACAGAACTAGAACTGAACTAGAACTGAACTAGAACTGAACTAGAACTGAACTAGAACTGAACTAGAACTGAACTAGAACTGAACTAGAACTGAACTAGAACTGAACTAGAACTGAACTAGAACTGAACTAGAACTGAACTAGAACTGAACTAGAACTGAACTAGAACTGAACTAGAACTGAAGTAGAACTGAACTAGAACTGAACTAGAACTGAACTAGAACTGAACTAGAACTGAACTAGAACTGAACTAGAACTGAACTAGAACTAGACTACTAGAACTGAACTAGAACTGAACTAGAACTGAACTAGAACTGAACTAGAACTGAACTAGAACTGAACTAGAACTGAACTAGAACTGAACTAGAACTGAACTAGAACTGAACTAGAACTGAACTAGAACTGAACTAGAACTGAACTAGAACTGAACTAGAACTGAACTAGAACTGAACTAGAACTGAACTAGAACTGAACTAGAACTGAACTAGAACTGAACTAGAACTGAACTAGAACTGAACTAGAACTGAACTAGAACTGAACTAGAACTGAACTAGAACTGAACTAGAACTGAACTAGAACTGAACTAGAACTGAACTAGAACTGAACTAGAACTGAACTAGAACTGAACTAGAACTAGAACTGAACTAGAACTGAACTAGAACTGAACTAGAACTGAACTAGAACTGAACTAGAACTGAACTATAACTGAACTAGAACTGAACTAGTACTGAACTAATTTTAAAAAATTTACATGTATGTATAACGATTCACATTAAAAATGTTACAATTTAACAATAATTTCCATTTAATTATTGACAAACAATCCAGTGTCAATAACTAATTAAATGCTACCTTTGTATTGTTTTATAAACAATACAACTAGTTGATTAGCATGTTTCATGAGGAACTTTTCGACATTTGAAAACTATTTCAAAATTCATTACAATTTTTTCTATTTACATAAATTTTCCATATCACATTACAACTTCTACTGATGTAATAAAAACAAAAAAAAAATAATTTTTTTTATAACCCTGTTGTGTTATTATTGAAACTAAAAAACAATACTTTAGAAAAAAACAGCAAATTAAACAAAACAACCTTAACCTCAAACATTTCTCAACCTGCATATGATTGACGAACCAACTGAACATGTTGCTTTTAAAAAAAACAGGTTTATTCAACTCGTTGTTGAAACAAAAATATTAAAACTCACACACATACACAAACAGATACTTAACGAAACAGCAGGTTGTGGTGCAACCACAACTTACGGACAAGCCTCCAAATTAGTCGATAGTTTTTGAATAAATATTTTTTTGTTCGTTTATTTTTTTAAACTATTGATTACAAACTGCTGCTCAGTTTATAATTTTATTCTAAGAGTGAGATTTCAGAAAATTTAAAAAACTCTTTAATGAATTTTAATTATAAATAAATGCAGCATATACATATGTTAAATCAGGAATGGAAAAGTTAAAATTTTGAAGTTAAAAAAATGTTCTAAACCTAACTAGATTTTATGGAACAAATGTTAAAAATCTCGTAGGCCTCCAAATTATGCAAACTGTATAAAGAAATCCCCTTCAATTGAGACCAACATATGATTTAAACAAAAAAATCGAAGAGAAAAATCCCCTTTTAATAAAATTTGTCTATGATCAACTTGTTCACTAGTTTAAAAAAATTGTTATTTAAACAAATTATTTTGAAAATTTTGTTGTTTTCTGAAATTGGCTTTTAGCCAAACAATTCAATACTCAGCAGTAAAAAGTATTTATGACGATTTTTTGTGTAGATGTTTTTTTGTAAATTTTCTCAAATCGAATAATAACAAAAAAAAAAACAAACATCATTTATATATCATTAATGTCATCAAAAATTTAAATTAAATAAATTATCTTTATTTCTAGAGGGAAAAACAACAACAACAAAAAAAAAAACAATTACTTTAAAACGCATAAAATTTGTAATTTTATGGCCAGAAATTTCATTTCATTTGAAATATTAAGAAAAAACAATTTTGGAGGTTAAAAAGATATTTAAACTATTTAAAGATTATAAGAAAAATTTAGAGTTTATTTTTTATTTAATTTTTTGGCTGCTAATTTATCGTTAATTTTTAATATTCAGTTCTAGTTCAGTTGAAGTTCAGTTGTAGTTCAGTTGTAGTTCAGTTGTAGTTCAGTTCTAGTTCAGTTCTAGTTCAATTCTAGTTCAGTTCTAGTTCAGTTCTAGTTCAGTTCTAGTTCAGTTCTAGTTCAGTTCTAGTTCTAGTTCAGTTCTAGTTCAGTTCTAGTTCAGTTCTAGTTCAGTTCTAGATCAGTTCAGTTCTAGTTCAGTTCTAGTTCAGTTCTAGTTCAGTTCTAGTTCAGTTCTAGTTCAGTTCTAGTTTAGTTCTAGTTTAGTTCTAGTTCAGTTCTAGTTCAGTTCTAGTTCTGTTCTAGTTCTGTCCTATGATGTTCTAGTTATGTTCTAGTTCTGTTCTAGTTCTGTTCAAGTTATGTTCTAGTTATGTTCTAGTTATGTTCTAGTTCTGTTCTAGTCCTGTTCTAGTTCTGTTCTAGTTCTGTTCTAGTTCTGTTCTAGTTCTGTTCTAGTTCTGTTCTAGTTCTGTTCTGTTCTAGTTCTGTTCTAGTTCTGTTCTAGTTCTGTTCTGTTCTAGTTCAGTTCTAGTTCAATTCTAGTTCAGTTTTAGTTCAGTTCTAGTTCAGTTCTAGTTCAGTTCTAGTTCAGTTCTAGTTCAGTTCTAGTTCAGTTCTAGTTCAGTTCTAGTTCAGTTCTAGTTCAGTTCTAGTTCTGTTCTAGTTCAGTTCTAGTTCAGTTCTAGTTCAGTTCTAGTTCAGTTTCTAGTTCAGTTCTAGTTCAGTTCTAGTTCAGTTCTAGTTCTGTTCTAGTTCTGTTCTAGCTCTGTTCTAGTTCTGTTCTAGTTCTGTTCTAGTTCTGTTCTAGTTCTGTTCTAGTTCTGTTTTAGTTCTGTTCTAGTTCTGTTCTAGTTCTGTTCTAGTTCTGTTCTAGTTCTGTTCTAGTTCTGTTCTAGTTCTGTTCTAGTTCTGTTCTAGTTCTGTTCTAGTTCTGTTCTAGTTCTGTTCTAGTTCTGTTCTAGTTCTGTTCTAGTTCTGTTCTAGTTCAGTTCTAGTTCTGTTCTAGTTCAGTTCTAGTTCAGTTCTAGTTCAGTTCTAGTTCAGTTCTAGTTCAGTTCTAGTTCAGTTCTAGTTCAGTTCTAGTTCAGTTCTAGTTCAGTTCTAGTTCAGTTCTAGTTCAGTTCTAGTTCAGTTCTAGTTCAGTTCTAGTTCAGTTCTAGTTCAGTTCTAGTTCAGTTCTAGTTCAGTTCTAGTTCAGTTCTAGTTCAGTTCTAGTTCAGTTCTAGTTCAGTTCTAGTTCAGTTCTAGTTCAGTTCTAGTTCAGTTCTAGTTCAGTTCTAGTTCAGTTCTAGTTCAGTTCTAGTTCAGTTCTAGTTCAGTTCTAGTTCAGTTCTAGTTCAGTTCTAGTTCAGTTCTAGTTCAGTTCTAGTTCAGTTCTAGTTCAGTTCTAGTTCAGTTCTAGTTCAGTTCTAGTTCAGTTCTAGTTCAGTTCTAGTTCAGTTCTAGTTCAGTTCTAGTTCTAGTTCTGTTCTAGTTCTGTTCTAGTTCTGTTCTAGTTCTGTTCTAGATTCCTCTGATCCCACTTCTTTCTAGTGTTTGTAGTAGTTTTTCATGAGATAAAGTGTCGAATGCTTTGCTGAAATCTATGTATAATACTAAGCAATGTTCATTTCTGCTTAAGCAGGAGTTAATATGGTTAGCAAAGTTTCCCAGTAGTTTGTTAATACTTTTTCCCTTTTGAAATCCATACTGGTTTGAGTTTATGATATTATATCGTTCTAAAAATTGAGTTAGTCTTCTGACAACGATTTCTTCTAATATTTTTTCAACAACTGGTAAAATAGCTATTGGCCTATAGTTATTACAATCCGACTTGCATCCGGTCTTGTAGATTGGTCTAATAATGGACGTCTTTAAAATGTCTGGTACCGTTGCGTTTTCTAGACTAGAGTTTATTAGTTTTGTAATAATTGGTGTAATAACGTCAGCATTAGTTTTTAAATCTTTAGGTCTGATTTGATCAATTCCAGCTCCTTTTTTAATATTTAATGTACACAAAATCTTATATATCTCATTTTCATTAGTATTTGATAAATATATTGAGTTTTGTTGAATATTCTCTACATTGTTTAATGTTTTAATGTTACATTTATGAACAAGATTTATTACATTTTCATTAAACTTGTTTGCAAAACAGTTTGCAGTGTTATATAAAGTACCACTTTTAAAGTTTTTTACGATCGTATCATCAATATTTGTTGATTTTTTCCCGATAAGTTCATTTATTATTTCCCACGTAACGCGCATATCACTTCTGTTTTCTATAAATTTTTGGCGATAGTAGTTATTTTTTGCATTTATTATTTTTTTATTTAACAGGTTTCTAAAATGTTTATATTCCGTTTCGATTGTTTTATTATTTTTCCATTTTTTGAAAAGTTTATCCCGTATTTCGCAATATTTAATTAAGTTTTCACTAATCCACGGATTATTTGATCTTTTCTTATATGTTGTTTTTTTGTATGAACTATTATATATTTCTGAAAATTTTTCGTATATTTTATTGAAAATATTATTTGTGTTCTGATATTGATTTATTAAATTATTCCAATTAACTTCTTTAATTTTTTTATTTACAAGAAAATTATTTAGTTGCGAACCCTGGATTATACGCTTTTCCATACCCTGATTCTGTTCTTGTTTGTTTATACAGCCAAAAAGAGTATAGTGATCAGATATTGTTGTTGTTATTATCATAGCGTCTGCATGTGTGTTTTTGTTGTTTTTAATAAACAAGTGGTCAATGCAAGTACTTGTTTTTTTTTGTTTACATCTTCTCGCGTACTTTCTTTTATCATACATTGCATACCATTCGATATAAGCATATCAAGATATTTAGTTGTTGTTACATTTTGCTTTAGTATGTCTATATTCATATCTCCTACAATTATAATCTCTTGTTTGTTGTTTATTTTTGTAATTATTGTTTCGATTTCGCTTAAAAATTCTGATATACTATGATCAGGGGGGCGATAAACGGAGAGTAGAGAAATGTTTTTGTTGTTTACATGCAGTTCAATTTGTAGAAGTTCAAAAGAGTTTGTGTTTATATCGATTTGAGTATAATTAAGGCTCTCTTTGACATATACTGCTATTCCTCCTCCCTTCCCTTCCCTGTTTAGGAATAGTGAGTTAAAGCCTGGTATATTGTAGATGTTATTCTCACTGTCGCTGATATTTGTTTCAACTAAAATTATGAGTTTTATTTTGTTTATTATTTTGTTGATACCGACGAGAAAGGAACTAAAGTTTAATCGCAGTGATCGAATGTTCATAAAAATAAGATTTACGGGATAACTTAAGTGTTCATTATTAATGTCACTAAAAAGGAATAATTTTTGTTCTTGTTTTTTATTCATTTTGTATGTTTTGATTTTTCTATTTGTTTTTTTTTTTTTATATATATATATATTTACATAAAAATGAGTTTATTAATAAAAAGTATTTAAATTTGAGTTGTATTACTTATTGCCTCTATATCTGCAGCGTTGTTAATTAGTACGGATGGACAATTTTCGGATCTTCTGGCGAATATCTTGCCATTTCGGACCCAAACATATTTCCAATTGTTTTCACGGGCTTTTGCTTTCGCAATCCATAGCAGTCGACGGTAGTAGTGCGTTAATTCATCGTTAATGTATATATACTTGATGTCGCTACTATTATTGTCTTCACTGTTTATTATTTTGGCATCTACTCTGTGTCTCTTTATTTTGTCCATAAGCTCTAATTTTTTGCTCAAAGAAGAGAACTCAACAATAATTTTAGAAGATTGGTTTTTTAAACGAAAGGCATTGTTAATGTGACTTTCGTTGATATCAACATTTACTGATGCTGCTATATTTTTAACCACTTCTATTGGCATTATTTGTTTATTTTCTACATTTTTTATTTCTATATTTTGAATAATCATCTGTTGTTCTACTTTGTTCATACGTGTGTCCAGGCTATTTATTTGTTTTTCTTTTATTTTGTCTTTTTCGTTAAGTTCTTTAATTTGAGTAGCTAGTGTGGATATAGAGTTAAGGCCTAACTATAATATGCTTAAACAAACTGAAGTCAGCTTAAGCAACTGTGCGAACACATATAAAATGTATGTGACAAACTATAATGTACTTAAGAGAGTTTCGTCAAGTTTCGTCAAATTTTATTTGCTTAAGCAAAGAGCGATACTGACAGCACATTACGTACGGAATCAATTGTTTGTTTATTATACACAAAGAAAATAAAGAAAAAATGGAAAGCTAAAAGAAAATTAATTTATTTCAATAAAATATTTTGAAATATGTATTTTATTTATTACGTGTGTCACATAAATGTGTAAATGGAGCTAAATTGTTTTGAATACACGTAAGTACATTATAGCCACCTAAAAGTTTCCTCGGATTTTCTTCAACATTTGAGAGACTTTTCGTTCGATTGTTACATTACCTTAAGCAAGCTTATGCACATTATAGTTGGGCCTTTAGTTATTGTTGTTAGTGCTACTTGTACATCATTTTTCATTTGGGTTTGTAAACTGTTGACACTAGTTACAAGCATCTCTATTTGAGACTTTATCTCCTGTAAATTATATTGTACAGTATTGAGCTTTGTATTTACTGATTCAAGAGATAATGCTTCTTTGAATTTTTTGGCTCCTTCATTCTCTTCAAAACTGTCATCTTGACGTAGCTGTTTTTGTTGGTTATTCTCGTCAAAGACAAACGTTTGGTATAGGTTGTTGGGAGAACGACTGCGGGGTTTGCATACATGGCATTTCCAATTCTTTCTCTTCTCTCCAGTCATAGTGGAATACGTATTTTCCGATAAAGGAAAATACTAGTTCTGTTCTAGTTCTGTTCTAGTTCTGTCCTAGTTCTGTTCTAGTTCTGTTCTAGTTCTGTTCTAGTTCTGTTCTAGTTCTGTTCTAGTTCTGTTCTAGTTCTGTTCTAGTTCTGTTCTAGTTCTGTTCTAGTTCCGTTCTAGTTCTGTTCTAGTTCTGTTCTAGTTCTGTTCTAGTTCTGTTTTAGTTCTTTTCTAGTTCTGTTCTAGTTCTGTTCTAGTTCTGTTCTAGTTCTGTTCTAGTTCTGTTCTAGTTCTGTTCTAGTTCTGTTCTAGTTCTGTTCTAGTTCTGTTCTAGTTCTGTTCTAGTTCTAGTTCTAGTTCTGTTCTAGTTCTGTTCTAGTTCTGTTCTAGTTCTGTTCTAGTTCTGTTCTAGTTCTGTTCTAGTTCTGTTCTAGTTCTGTTCTAGTTCTGTTCTAGTTCTGTTCTAGTTCTGTTCTAGTTCTGTTCTAGTTCTGTTCTAGTTCTGTTCTAGTTCTGTTCTAGTTCTGTTCTAGTTCTGTTCTAGTTCTGTTCTAGTTCTGTTCTAGTTCTGTTCTAGTTCTGTTCTAGTTCTGTTCTAGTTCTGTTCTAGTTCTGTTCTAGTTCTGTTCTAGTTCTGTTCTAGTTCTGTTCTAGTTCTGTTCTAGTTCTGTTCTAGTTCTGTTCTAGTTCTGTTCTAGTTCTGTTCTAGTTCTGTTCTAGTTCTGTTCTAGTTCTGTTCTAGTTCTGTTCTAGTTCTGTTCTAGTTCTGTTCTAGTTCTGTTCTAGTTCTGTTCTAGTTCTGTTCTAGTTCTGTTCTAGTTCTGTTCTAGTTCTGTTCTAGTTCTGTTCTAGTTCTGTTCTAGTTCTGTTCTAGTTCTGTTCTAGTTCTGTTCTAGTTCTTTTCAAGTTCTGTCCTAGTTCTATTCTAATTCTGTTGTAGTGCTATTCGAGATTAGTTCCATTCTTGTTCTGTCGTTATTTTAATTAACTTGAATTAATCATTATTTTTCATTTTTAATCCAAGAATTTTTTTCTATTATTTTCCATACACATTTAAAAAAGTGACATCGACTACAAATAGCTTACAATGCGGTTAAAATGTGGCAAAGAGCATGTGATATGCATTTATGTGCAATAGAATTTAGATTTACATTATGACTAAACAGCTAGCAGTGACGCCAGCGAAATATTTATGACCTGAGTTATTAGATTATAATAAAAATTAGTAATAAAGATTTTGAAATAATTTTTAGTCAATTATGTATGTCAATCAATTCAGTAAAATAGTTTCCTTGGAAGACATATTATCTATCAGCTTTCTCTGGTCGTTAATACAAATTTTTCATTTGAAAAGTTTACCAATAAAACCATTATTTCACCCCTTACTATGTAATAAATAGAACTGATAGACATGTTTAGTTTAGATTACTAATATATTTTTTGAATTGCCAACTAGAATTTTCTTTAAATTTTCCCGTTTTTTAATAAGATGCCTCGTAGAGACTGTTTTAGTGTGAAATAATTTGTAATATAATACCTTCAGCCTAAAGGTGTTTGTTAGTGTTTTGGGTTTTGTAGTCTGCTGCTAGGTATAGTACTAGAAGCCACAGTCTTGTGGTTATCAGTTACAAAAGAATTAAAATACTTCAATAATTTTTTTTGACAAATTTTACTATGAGAAAAAATTTTATTTTAAGACATTTCTCAAAAAAAAAAAAGGCAAAAAAAAAAACTGCAAAAATTGTAGACACAATTTCTCAAAGACGTAAAACTAAAATGCGCATATTGATTTTTGTTGAGGTTTATTTGCGCGCCTTAAATTGTCCAGCAAAATAAAATTTTATAATAAATAATATTTTTAAAGAATTAAAAATAAATTTTAAAATAAAAACCACCATTTAATGTCTATTTTGAAGTATATAGGAAAATAAAAATAAAAATTGAACTTTGTTTCTTAATCCACTTAACAAAACAATTATTTTTTTTGGCAAAAATTCAACAATCTCAAGTATTTTTTTACTTAAAACGAACAATTTTCGCATATACACTATAATTTTTAACCATGTCACCTCTTAACGCATTACCAGTGGCCACAAAATGGACCATAACAGAAATCACAGTTTAACCAAAAGTATGATATTTTTCCGCTTGAAAATAAAGTTTAATTTATGGAGAAATAATAGAGCAAAATTTTATAATTTTTACTGGAAAAATAAGTTTTTTTTTGTCTCTTGCAATTTATGATTTTTTTTTTGTATTTTTAAAATGGTGGCGCTTTAAAAACAAGCAGCAGCCGCCATTATAAATATAAAACGTTTATAAAAGTTAACATTTAAAGCACATTTTGATGTGCAACCAAATGATTGTGGTCACTTTTTGGAAACTGAGGTTGTTGCACAAAAAATGGGAGAGAAAGAGGATTGTAAACAAAATGTTTGCAGATACATTGTTGTAAAACAATGTGTGCGAGACAGTTAATATGGAGCATTAAATGTGTTTTAAGGTTTTTAACTCTTTAGATCCCTTTACCCAAAGAAAACATTTTTTTGGATTTTTAAATTTTCAATATTTTAAATTTTTTTTTTTTTTTCAATTGTTAACTATATTCAACCTTGGTTTTTTCTCTAAGTGTATATATTAGAAGTGAAAAACATATACACAAGAAAAACTTTAATAATTTAAAATATAAAATGAGTGAAAAAAAAAACAACAACAACTGACAAAACATCACAGCTTTATCATCAAACTCATAAAAGTTGTTGATAAAAATTAAAAACATTAAAAAAAAAAAAAAAAAAACAAATTTCTCAGATTATTTATGAGCCAAAATACCCAAAACAACTTTATTAAAAATTTAACACACAAAAAAATATGAAATTTGTGCAAAATAAATTATAAAAAAAATTTCAGTAAAATCCTTAAAGTTTTCTTTCCGAGGAAATTTAACTGATTTAAAAGTTAAACAGGCAGCAGTATGCCTTGTAGAAAAATTTCATTAAATATTAATAAAAGTCAATCAATTGTAAAATTTAAAACAAAATAAAAACCTTGTAAATCATTTAAAATTGCATCTTATGATTTGTTCAACAACAATTGAAATAAATAATAATTTGTAAATTGTTGATTGTTTTTGGTAAACAATTTAATTGAAAAAAAAAAAAAACACAATAACAAAAATAAAAATAATAAATAACTATTTGAAAACAAATGACACGTTAGTATTTTTTTTTTTTTAATTTATTTCTCAAGCCAAAGAAATCAATATAAACAATTTAAATCAAAATATAAACAATTTAAAAAACAATAACAATTAATTGTGTCATCATGATAGAAAAATAACAACAAAAATGATTTATTAAACATTTGATAGCTGAGGTGCAAACTTACTTCAGTTCTAGTTTTAAATCAATTCTAATTCAAAAATTTTTTCATAGACATTTTATAAAACCAAAACAGAATTAGAAATAAACTCGAACTGAACTGGAACAGAACTAGAACTGAACTAGAACTGAACTAGAACTGAACTAGAACTGAACTAGAACTGAACTAGAACTGAACTAGAACTGAACTAGAACTGAACTAGAACTGAACTAGAACTGAACTAGAACTGAACTAGAACTGAACTAGAACTGAACTAGAACTGAACTAGAACTGAACTAGAACTGAACTAGAACTGAACTAGAACTGAACTAGAACTGAACTAGAACTGAACTAGAACTGAACTAGAACTGAACTAGAACTGAACTAGAACTGAACTAGAACTGAACTAGAACTGTTGCCCGTTTCTGTAATTTTCGCATCGAGAAAATCTGTCGAAAAATTCATGATCATCTTGTGTAAAACAGGGTGAATACAAGAAATTTAAAAATTTCTATTAAATTTTAATGAGTACGGTTTAAAAATAATCAGAGTCACACTGTTAAAAACTGGAAGACTATTATATTTTAAGTTTTTTCTCGATTCGAGAAAATTACAGAAACGAGGTACTGAACTAGAACTGAACTAGAACTAAAGTAGAACTGAACTAGAACTGAACCAGAACTGAACGACAACTGAACTATAACTGAAGTAGAACAGAACTAACCTTTTTTTCATTGCTTAGTTACCTTTTATTTGATTAATTTCATTTAAATTTTCTTCAACTCAGATTTTATTTCTAATCTTTTTCTTTTCTCTCTAAATGTTGGTTGCTGGGTAAAGAAAATCTCGCTCATTTAATTATATTTATTGTTCTTTTACTTCCTTTTTATGTCCTTTAAATCCTTATAGTTTCTAATGTTTTCTTAGGTTGATTAAAAGGTACGAGACACTGCTGGTAGTTTGGTTTAATTTCTACTCATTTGTCAAAGGAATTAAGCAGTGATTGTAGTGACTTCATTACATTTAATCAATCATTTATGTGGGAGAATGATTATATTTTCTTTTGCCTTATAGAAATGTATTTACAAATTGAAAGCTATTTAATCATTAAGGATATTTCTAGCTGTCGATGGGTAATCCTTGACCTTTGCAGTTTTGTATGCTTTACAAAATGATAGTGTTATTTTGAAATAAAACAGGATTATGTTATTTAAATTTTGAGGGTTTTAGGAAAATAGAGATTTAAAAGGAAATGTTAATTTAACATATTGAAGGTCTTTGCTATTATTTTGGTATTTTTAGTGTAAAATATACTATTTTAACTATAAAATTCTATAGAATAAATTCCAATTCTATAGTTATTATTAAGTTTTAAATATTTTATTTAATTTAATTGGCATTTAACTAACTAAAACAATTAAATTGTTCTAACAAGTAGAGCATAACAGGCAGCAAATAAAAATTTCAATTAAAAATTTTACAACAAAAAAATTTCATGAATTTGAAATTACAAATTTTAGTTTCCCACGAACACACATCCATATGTGATTGTGAGTGTGTTCTAATATTTTAAGAATTTTATATAATTGTTTAATGTATTATAAAGAAAAAATTAATTAACAGCATTAGAGAAACTAAATTAACAAGAATTTAAAACATATACAAATGGAATTTATCGAGAAGCAAATAAGGGGGTTAGTGAGATTAAACGAAAGGGAAGATTAAACGGTCAAAAACCTCCCCCCAGAAAGTGTTAAATGTTTTATGGCAATTTTTTGTTTTTCTACAATTGTTTTTTTGGGTTTCTGTTCGTTCAGTTATTTTTTACAACAAAAATCAATTTATTTTGATTAGAAAATCAAGAAACTACAGGAGATGATAAAAAGCTACAGTTTCACTTGACTTCTCCTCACAACAAACAAACACACATCCACACTTACACTCTATTTTACATTTTTCACTTTTGCTTTCGATTGTAACTGTTTAATAACTGGTGTCCTTTCGTTACACTTCATCGTGTTAGGCTTTTGTTTTCTTTTTTCCAACATTAATATTATTGCTACAAACTCCCTTTGGCCCCACACTCTTTTGCCTTTTTTAGGACTCACATGTAGAAAGTGATGAATTTATGGTCTTTTGTCATCTTACTCTGTTATTTATACACACCTACATAAGCATACATATATACTTACTTTAGAGGAGTAATTTTTTTAAAGATTGTGTTTGTGTAGAGAAAAAAAAACATGACAAACTTTATTTAGAATATAATAAATCTTGTATTTTTTACAGGGATGGAAAATCGGATACTGTTCTAGTTTAGTTCTTGTTCAGTTCAAGTTCAGTTCTAGTTCAGTTGTAGTTCAGTTGTAGTTCAGTTCTAGTTCAGTTCTAGTTCAGTCTAAGTTCTTCTAGTTCTGTTCTAGTTTCTAGTTCTGTTCTAGTTCTGTTCTAGTTCTGTTCTAGTTCTGTTCTAGTTCTGTTCTAGTTCTGTTCTAGTTCTGTTCTAGTTCTGTTCTAGTTCTGTTCTAGTTCTGTTCTAGTTCTGTTCTAGTTCTGTTCTAGTTCTGTTCTAGTTCTGTTTCTAGTTCTGTTCTAGTTCTGTTCTAGTTCTGTTCTAGTTCTGTTCTAGTTCTGTTCTAGTTCTGTTCTAGTTCTGTCTAGTTCTGTTCTAGTTCTGTTCTAGTTCTGTTCTAGTTCTGTTCTAGTTCTGTTCTAGTTCTGTTCTAGTTCTGTTCTAGTTCTGTTCTAGTTCTGTTCTAGTTCTGTTCTAGTTCTCTTCTAGTTCTGTTCTAGTTCTGTTCTAGTTCTGTTCTAGTTCTGTTCTAGTTCTGTTCTAGTTCTGTTCTAGTTCTGTTCTAGTTCTGTTCTAGTTCTGTTTCTAGTTCTGTTCTAGTTCTGTTCTAGTTCTGTTCTAGTTCTGTTCTAGTTCTGTTCTAGTTCTGTTCTAGTTCTGTTCTGTTCTAGTTCTGTTCTAGTTCTGTTCTAGTTCTGTTCTAGTTGTTCTAGTTCTGTTCTAGTTCTGTTCTAGTTCTGTTCTAGTTCTGTTCTAGTTCTGTTCTAGTTCTGTTCTAGTTCTGTTCTAGTTCTGTTCTGTCTAGTTCTGTTCTAGTTCTGTTCTAGTTCTGTTCTAGTTCTGTTCTAGTTCTGTTCTAGTTCTGTTCTAGTTCTGTTCTAGTTCTGTTCTAGTTCTGTTCTAGTTCTGTTCTAGTTCTGTTCTAGTTCTGTTCTAGTTCTGTTCTAGTTCTGTTCTAGTTCTGTTCTAGTTCTGTTCTAGTTCTGTTCTAGTTCTGTTCTAGTTCTGTTCTAGTTCTGTTCTAGTTCTGTTCTAGTTCTGTTCTAGTTCTGTTCTAGTTCTGTTCTAGTTCTGTTCTAGTTCTGTTCTAGTTCTGTTCTAGTTCTGTTCTAGTTCTGTTCTAGTTCTGTTCTAGTTCTGTTCTAGTTCTGTTCTAGTTCTGTTCTAGTTCTGTTCTAGTTCTGTTCTAGTTCTGTTCTAGTTCTGTTCTAGTTCTGTTCTAGTTCTGTTCTAGTTCTGTTCTAGTTCTGTTCTAGTTCTGTTCTAGTTCTGTTCTAGTTCTGTTCGAGTTCTGTTCTAGTTCTGTTCTAGTTCTGTTCTAGTTCTGTTCGAGTTCTGTTCTAGTTCTGTTCTAGTTCTGTTCTAGTTCTGTTCTAGTTCTGTTCTAGTTCTGTTCTAGTTCTGTTCTAGTTCTGTTCTAGTTCTTTCTAGTTCTGTTCTAGTTCTGTTCTAGTTCTGTTCTAGTTCTGTTCTAGTTCTGTTCTAGTTCTGTTCTAGTTCTGTTCTAGTTCTGTTCTAGTTCTGTTCTAGTTCTGTTCTAGTTCTGTTCTAGTTCTGTTCTAGTTCTGTTCTAGTTCTGTTCTAGTTCTGTTCTAGTTCTGTTCTAGTTCTGTTCTAGTTCTGTTCTAGTTCTGTTCTAGTTCTGTTCTAGTTCTGTTCTAGTTCTGTTCTAGTTCTGTTCTAGTTCTGTTCTAGTTCTGTTCTAGTTCTGTTCTAGTTCTGTTCTAGTCTGTTCTAGTTCTGTTCTAGTTCTGTTCTAGTTCTGTTCTAGTTCTGTTCTAGTTCTATTCTAGTTCTGTTCTAATTCTGTTCCAGTTCTTTTCTAGTTGTGTTCTAGTTATAGTTCTGCTCTTGTTCTGTTCTGTTTTAGTTCTATTCTAGTTCTGTTCTAGTTTCGTTCTGGTACAGTTGTATACATTTTTCCATCTCTGGCTCTTCACTTTTTCCATAAATTGTAGATAGAGAGAAAGGGAGTTCGATTCTCCCTTTAAAATAGCCCACAATTTAGAATAACATTTACATTTAGTTTATTTATTCACAGTTCAAATAAATAACAACAACATGAAAATAAATTGTGAAAAATCAAATTGAAAAACAGGAGAAGCTTCGTATTTTTTGTTGATTTTCCATTAATAAATTTTTAAAATGTGCAAATTCATTTTACACACTCACACATACTCACACAAACAAACATACGCACTCTCACTCACGTACATAGGAAATTTTAATTGAAATTTATGTCTCATTTAGAATGTAAATTATAATTTAGTATATGTATGTATTTTGCCTGAATATACTTTATGAGAGTATGTGTATGTATAAATGAACGTGCGTTAAAGGGAATCCCTGCAGAGTGTGTAGTAGCAATAGAACTAAAATCTCGATTATTTAGGGACCTTAAGGTGGAGATATAATGTCCTCCAGGTTACTTGGGAATCGAAAAAATATATTTTCCCTTAAAACTGTCGGGTAGTATTTGCTTCTACTAAATTTGTGTTAATGTAGATTTTTGATTTAAATGAGCAGGTGCTTGGGTGTTGTTGCCTGTTTTTGGATTCACATCAGTTTTGGGGCAAAATAGAAATTTTAAACAAATTTTCACATTCGCAACATATTATTCATGCCGATTTCTTTTTTCTTCATTGAAATATTCAGTCATTCGTTTATTTCATTTGATGTTCAGTTGATTTCAATTGAATTGTTGTATTTTTATCCTTTTCAGAGAACTATAGAGATTTATTATTTTTAACACACATTCTCCACAAATATAGCATATGTTAAGGGGGTTTTCATAGGTAAACTGTTTACTTTTTGATCAGGAAAATTAAAATCAAGTTTTAGGAAATTTTTTGGTATTTTATAGTTTTCTAGTTATTTATTATGCGTATTTTTATATTTTAAATATATTCCATTGTTTCAAATACAAATTAAAATTTTAATACCTCTAACATAATAATACATTCAAAATACTTTACTACCTAAACGAAACTTTGTGACATTTGTAATGACATTTTGTTATGCTAAATTAATGTTTAAAAAAAATATAGTTTTTCTCATAGAGATTTTTCCATTTAAAATATAAATAAAATTTTAAATTTTAGCTTTTAATTACAAATAAACTCCCGGAAAATATTCAAAAAATAGTGTGAATATTTTTAGGGGAAATATAAATTAAAAATGTTATCTATGTAATAGATAAATAAGATTTGTAATAACATTATTGTTATTTGTAGTAAACAGAATAAATAATATTTTGCACAAAGGGGAGGCAAATAGGTCAAAGAATTTCTGCAAATAAAAGTTGTTTAATTATAACAATTTTTAAACGATAAATTTATGGAAAATTTAGGAATAGTTCACTTCTTGATCAGTTTTAGTTCAGTTCTAGTTCAGTTCTAGTTCTGTTCTAGTTTTGATCTAATCTTGTTCTAGTATTGTTCTAGATCTGTTCTGTTCCGTTCTAGTTCTGTTCTGTTCTAGTTTTGTTCTAGTTCTGTTTTAGTTTTGTTCTAGGGTTGTTCTAATTCTGTTCTAGTTCTGTTCTAGTTCTGTTCTAGTTCTGTTCTAGTTCTGTTCTAGTTCTGTTCTAGTTCTGTTCTAGTTCTGTTCTAGTTCTGTTCTAGTTCTGTTCTAGTTCTAGTTCTGTTCTAGTTCTGTTCTGTTCTGTTCTAGTTCTGTTCTAGTTCTGTTCTGTTCTAGTTCTGTTCTAGTTCTGTTCTGTTCTGTTCTGTTCTAGTTCTGTTCTAGTTCTGTTCTAGTTCTGTTCTAGTTCTGTTCTAGTTCTGTTCTAGTTCTGTTCTAGTTCTGTTCTAGTTCTGTTCTAGTTCTGTTCTAGTTCTGTTCTAGTTCTGTTCTAGTTCTGTTCTAGTTCTGTTCTAGTTCTGTTCTAGTTCTGTTCTAGTTCTGTTCTAGTTCTGTTCTAGTTCTGTTCTAGTTCTGTTCTAGTTCTATTCTACTTCTATTCTACTTCTGTTCTAGTTCTGTTCTAGTTCAGTTCTAGTTCAGTTCTAGTTCAGTTCTAGATCAGTTCTAGATCAGTTCTAGTTCAGTTCTAGTTCAGTTCTAGTTCAGTTCTAGTTCAGTTCTAGTTCAGTTCTAGTTCAGTTCTAGTTCAGTTCTAGTTCAGTTCTAGTTCAGTTCTAGTTCAGTTCTAGTTCAGTTCTAGTTCAGTTCTAGTTCAGTTCTAGTTCAGTTCTAGTTCAGTTCTAGTTCAGTTTAGTTCAGTTCAGTTCTAGTTCTGTTCTAGTTCTGTTCTAGTTCTGTTCTAGTTCTGTTCTAGTTCTGTTCTAGTTCTGTTCTAGTTCTGTTCTAGTTCTGTTCTAGTTCTGTTCTAGTTCTGTTCTAGTTCTGTTCTAGTTCTGTTCTAGTTCTGTTCTAGTTCTGTTCTAGTTCTGTTCTAGTTATTTTCTAGTTCAGTTCTAGTTCTGTTCTAGTTCTGTTCTAGTTCTGTTCTATTCAGTTTTGAGTTGATTTCTAGATTAATCTAATTGTTGTATCTGTCACCCAATAAATTCCCACTCATTATTAAACACATTGAGTCAGGTTTTGTTATTACGCTTTATCTATTACTTAACTGAATATTTATTCCACTTATATCTTACATATGTAATATTTCTACTAAAAATGTATTAATTTATTTAAATTGTTGAAAAATCTTTTTTCTATAGTTTGTCACATCGTCATCACAATCAAATTAATTAAAATAATAAACAAACAATACCATTTTGGTGGAATTACAATTAATATTAATAATTTCTAATACAATTTAATTTGAAATTCAAATTAATGCAATTTAATCGCTGGTATAAATAGCTATGGAAAATGACTAATTAAAATGATATCTAGCAGTTCTAGAAAGATTAATAATAGAAATGAGATGAAATTATTTAAATAAATTTTTGTTTAGCAATGTGTTCAGTTCTAGTTAAAAAAAAAGTTCTAGTGAAGGTTTCGGTTAGTTCCACTTCGATTCTAATTTAATTCTTGTACACTTATACTTCTATTTTAGGCCCGTTCTATACTTTTTAATTTCTTAACTTTATTTTTAAACTACTGATGTTTTCATTCAAATCTATAAATAAAACATATTTTTCCATTCCTTTTAATTTGTTTATTTAATAAAAATTGTATATTACTTGATTTTGACATTAACTGTCAACAATGTTTTTTTTTCTCTTTACATATTTTATTTACAATCTTGTCATCTTGCTATTTTCTTCGGAAAATTTTAGAATTTCTATAAAATTATTTCGTACTAAAGCAAAAAATATTCCATTCAATTTGATTAAAATTTATGACAGCAACAACAACACGAAATGTAAATCATGGAAGTCCTGCTACAACGAAAACTACTTAGTTGTTGAAAAAAGTTTTCCTTAAAAATCATCTCAATACTTGGGTATCAACATATTTGCTAACAGATTTCATTTCTTTTCTTATTGTTTTAACATCAATATGACATCATATGTCAAAGATTTTCTTTCCTCTTTTTCTCTCTAATCATATTTTTTTGTTAAAACAAATTGAAAAATTCCCCTACAACTGCGGCAGTGAAAGATGAGAAAGAAAACTTAGTTTTAAAATAAATATTTTCTAAAGAAGAAAAATAAAGGACAAAAGGGTTTCTTTTAACTGAAAACTTTAGATTGGTGTCCTCACAACACATCACATACGGATATGACACGCTGTTGTGTTCTTTTTTATTTTTTTGGTATTTTTTTGCAATATAAAACGTGATATCTGATAAGAGCAGAGCAGGGAAATGATTTAAAATTGTTTGGACTAAATGAGAAAGAAATTATATTGGAAATGAACCGGAACTAGCACTAAACTAGAACAGAACTAAAGCAGAACTAGAACAGAACTAGAACAGAACTAAAGCAGAACTAGAATAGAACTAGAACAGAACTAAAGCAGAACTAGAACAGAACTAGAACAGAACTAGAACAGAACTAGAACAGAACTAGATCAGAACTAGAACAAAACTAGAACAGAACTTGATCAGAACTAGAACAGAACTAGAACAGAAACTAGAACAGAACTAGAAAAGAACTAGAACAGAACTAGAACAGAACTAGAACAGAACTAGAACAGAACTAGAACAGAACTAGAACAGAACTAGAACAGAACTAGAACAGAACCTAGAACAGAACCTAGAACAGAACTAGAACAGAACTAGAACAGAACTAGAACAGAACTAGAACAGAACTAGAACAGAACTAGAACAGAACTAGAACAGAACTAGAACAGAACTAGAACAGAACTAGAACAGAACTAGAACAGAACTAGAACAGAACTAGAACAGAACTAGAACAGAACTAGAACAGAACTAGAACAGAACTAGAACAGAACTAGAACAGAACTAGAACAGAACTAGAACAGAACTAGAACAGAACTAGAACAGAACTAGAACAGAACTAGAACAGAACTAGAACAGAACTAGAACAGACTAGAACAGAACTAGAACAGAACTAGAACAGAACTAGAACAGAACTAGAACAGAACTAGAACAGAACTAGAACAGAACTAGGAACAGAACTAGAACAGAACTAGAACAGAACTAGAACAGAACTAGAACAGAACTAGAACAGAACTAGAACAGAACTAGAACAGAACTAGAACAGAACTAGAACAGAACTAGAACAGAACTAGAACAGAACAGAACTAGAACAGAACTAGAACAGAACTAGAACAGAACTAGAACAGAACTAGAACAGAACTAGAACAGAACTAGAACAGAACTAGAACAGAACTAGAACAGAACTAGAACAGAACTAGAACAGAACTAGAACAGAACTAGAACAGAACTAGAACAGAACTAGAACAGAACTAGAACAGAACTAGAACAGAACTAGAACAGAACTAGAACAGAACTAGAACAGAACCAGAACAGAACCAGAACAGAACCAGAACAGAACCAGAACTGAACTAGAACTGAACTAGAACTGAACTAGAACTGAACTAGAACTGAACTAGAACTGAACTAGAACTGAACTAGAACTGAACTAGAACTGAACTAGAACTGAACTAGAACTGAACTAGAACTGAACTAGAACTGAACTAGAACTGAACTAGAACTGAACTAGAACTGAACTAGAACTGAACTAGAACTGAACTAGAACTGAACTAGAACTGAACTAGAACTGAACTAGAACTGAACTAGAACTGAACTAGAACTGAACTAGAACTGAACTAGAACAGAACTAGAAACAGAACTAGAACAGAACTAGAACAGAACTAGAAACAGAACTAGAACAGAACTAGAACAGAACTAGAACAGAACTAGAACAGAACTAGAACAGAACTAGAACAGAACTAGAACAGAACTAGAACTAGAACAGAACTAGAACAGAACTAGAACAGAACTAGAACAGAACTAGAACAGAACTAGAACAGAACTAGAACAGAACTAGAACAGAACTAGAACAGAACTAGAACAGAACCAGAACAGAACCAGAACAGAACCAGAACAGAACCAGAACTGAACTAGAACTGAACTAGAACTGAACTAGAACTGAACTAGAACTGAACTAGAACTGAACTAGAACTGAACTAGAACTGAACTAGAACTGAACTAGAACTGAACTAGAACTGAACTAGAACTGAACTAGAACTGAACTAGAACTGAACTAGAACTGAACTAGAACTGAACTAGAACTGAACTAGAACTGAACTAGAACTGAACTAGAACTGAACTAGAACTGAACTAGAACTGAACTAGAACTGAACTAGAACTGAACTAGAACTGAACTAGAACTGAACTAGAACTGAACTAGAACTGAACTAGAACTGAACTAGAACTGAACTAGAACTGAACTAGAACTGAACTAGAACTGAACTAGAACTGAACTAGAACTGAACTAGAACTGAACTAGAACTAAGCTAGAACTGAACTAGAACTGAACTAGAAATGAACTAGAACTGAACTAGAACTGAACTAGAACTGAACTAGAACTGAACTAGAACTGAACTTGAACTGAACTTGAACTGAACTAGAACTGAACTAGAACTGAACTAGAACTGAACTAGAACTGGACTAGAACTGAACTAGAACTGAACTACAACTACAAAATAACTATAAATAAAGCGTTGGAGTTAAATAAAGGGCCTGCTGTTGTTTTACCCAGTTTAATCCTTTTTCTCCTATTTTTTCTTTTTGGGCAAAAACAAAATGTTCTATTATAAGTTGAGAATTGTGTTGCTCTTCGTTTTTAATTTTTTTGCCTTAAAAATTTTCCTTGAGTGCCTTTGTTGCTGTGTTCCCTGCCTCCCAAGTCACGTTAGTTGTTAAAGTGTCAATTTAAACCGGCGTCAAACCGGAAGTGATAAAACGGATGTAAAGTTGTAGAAAATCTTCATTTAGTTGAGAAACAGTTTCTATTCAAATACATAGTTCAAATGTATTGGAAAAAAAGCATCAGCAAACTGTTACACTTTTTATGTTGAAGGCAAAACGAAAAGGAGATTTGAACTGGAAGAACATAGAGGAGAACAAAAAACAATTGCAATGAAAAATTGGTTAATTTTTGAAAAAAATTATATTGCGAGTTTGTTTTAAATGGCCTTAAATGTTGTTGGGAGGCAGTTAAAAGGCATGAAATGTCCTTTTGTTTTTGAGAAATTTTTGAAAATATTTATTTTTCCAAAATTATTAAACAATTTTGTTATAATTTTCTTGTTTGTTTAAAATGTTTTCTTTATTTTTAATTAGTTTGTTTTGTGTTTTTTCAGGAATTTTATCCTCAAAATGCAGCGAAAAAGAATTTAAATGCGGAACTGGCCAATGTATACCCGTACGTTTTTTATGTGATGGTGAATCTGATTGTCCCGATCATAGTGATGAAATGATTACGGAATGTAAATTTAGAGGTAAGTGTGATTAATTTTAACATAGAATTTAAACAGTAAACAAAAGTTTATAGAAAGGAATTTAAAAAAAAAAATTAAATATTCCTATAAATATTCTGCCCAAAAGAATCAAATCAAATTAAATCCTACTAACTTACATATTTACTTACCTGTACTATGAGTGTAAGTTACTTGAGCATTCAAAAGCCTGTTGGAAAATAAATAAAACCTAGTTGAACTATAATTCCCTTTTGATATTTTACAAACAAAAACTTTTACATGTCTCCACTTATTCCGAACTCATGAATACACTCACACACAGAAAAGCCTATATTGAGGTTTAAAATTACCTTGTTTGCACTTACAACAACTTGTGGCATTACAAGTAGCCTGTTGTAAAGCAGCAAATTGATCATCGTCAATGTTTTTCAACTTTTATCGTCTGCCACTTCATTCAATCTTTATCATATATTTTCATTATTTACATCATATTTACTACGAATTTCAGAGAGTCTATTATTTTCAGCATTTCTTTCAATAGCACTCAACTGGAATTTTGCCAGGTTGTTGGATAAAAATTGTAATTGTTGCTATATTATTCTTACATTTACATATTTTTTTAAACTTCCGCTTATTTGAGTTTGTTTTGGAAAAGTAAAGGTTTCAAATTTCTTATACGTAATACATACATATGTAAGTATGTATGTGTAGCAGGCATGTACATTTCAGACCGCACTACATACTATATTATAAACTAGACTGTAGACTACACTAGACTATAGACTAGTCTATAGACTAGACTAGACTAGACTATAGACTAGACTATAGACTAGACTATAGACTAGACTAGACTATAGACTAGACTATAGACTAGACTATAGACTAGACTATAGACTAGACTTAGACTAGACTATAGACTAGACTATAGACTAGACTATAGACTAGACTATAGACTAGACTATAGACTAGACTATAGACTAGACTATAGACTAGACTATAGACTAGACTATAGACTAGACTATAGACTAGACTATAGACTAGACTATAGACTAGACTATAGACTAGACTATAGACTAGACTATAGACTAGACTATAGACTAGACTATAGACTAGACTATAGACTAGACTATAGACTAGACTATAGACTAGACTAGACTAGACTATAGACTAGACTATAGACTAGACTATAGACTAGACTATAGACTAGACTATAGACTAGACTATAGACTAGACTAGACTATAGACTAGACTATAGACTAGACTATAGACTAGACGATAGACTAGACTATAGACTAGACTATAGACTAGACTATAGACTAGACTATAGACTAGACTATAGACTAGACTATAGACTAGACTATAGACTAGACTATAGACTAGACTATAGACTAGACTATAGACTAGACTATAGACTAGACTATAGACTAGACTATAGACTAGACTATAGACTAGACTATAGACTAGACTATAGACTAGACTATAGACTAGACTATAGACTAGACTATAGACTAGACTATAGACTAGACTATAGACTAGACTATAGACTAGACTATAGACTAGACTATAGACTAGACTATAGACTAGACTATAGACTAGACTATAGACTAGACCTATAGACTAGACTATAGACTAGACTATAGACTAGACTATAGACTAGACTATAGACTAGACTATAGACTAGACTATAGACTAGACTATAGACTAGACTATAGACTAGACTATAGACTAGACTATAGACTAGACTATAGACTAGACTATAGACTAGACTATAGACTAGACTATAGACTAGACTATAGACTAGACTATAGACTAGACTATAGACTAGACTATAGACTAGACTATAGACTAGACTATAGACTAGACTATAGACTAGACTATAGACTAGACTAGACTAGACTATAGACTAGACTATAGACTAGACTATAGACTGGAAGTTTTAGTTAATTTTCCATAATTATCTCATTTTGTATACAATTTTTAAAAATATATAAAAATCAAGTAAATTTTCAACTTTTTAACTTTTAATCCCTTAAGCTTTTTACTACAACAACAATTGTTTCGTTACTAACTTTCTACACTGTGTTCTACCAGCCATGCTTTTGTAAACAGCTTATCGTTTCACAGTTCAAATTATCCTGGCACATCAATGTGTCATCAGGGATTTTTGTTAAAGTTTTTTTCGGTTTTGTGGCTAGTGTGAAAATTTTTCATATTTTTAATCCCTTTCGCCATTTTTTCTAGGTTTGGTTGTAAAATAGCATAAAATTAATAATTTTTCTATGTTAATTTTTCTTTTATGCAAATAGTTTTGTTAAGTTGACCACAAACATATAAAATTAAGCGTCAAAATGTTTATAAAGAATTTGTAATTTTTTCATACTGATTTTGTTTTTGTGGAAATTTTTTTCCAAGCTATTTTCTTTTTGGATTTCTTTTCTATACCACAGAGATTTGACCACAAAGTGGAAATAAAATAAATGATAAAATAAAGTAAGTTGGGGAAAGGAAAAAAATGGGAAGAGGTACTGTTTAGACACTTAGAGAAATCTTGTTGGATTAAAA
This sequence comes from Lucilia sericata, assembly GCF_015586225.1. Classification (NCBI taxonomy): domain Eukaryota; kingdom Metazoa; phylum Arthropoda; class Insecta; order Diptera; family Calliphoridae; genus Lucilia; species Lucilia sericata. The sequence goes on from NW_023994253.1 coordinate 78,069, forward strand.
TTTCTGTTTAAACTTGAAAAAACTATGATTTCTTTGAAAGTAGTGAAATATTTTTTTAGATTATTTTTCTTGTTTTAAGAATGTTTTGTGACAACTTTTCTGTCAGTGTTTTGTTGAGCACTCAGCAGCTACAATATCAAATGTTTGTTAAACAAAACAGTTGCCTGTTTTATTGGGCTGTTGTAATAGTGTATATGCCCGTGTTAAGTAGTGTTGGCCAACTATTGTTTAGGACTCATCATACATTTGTGTGTGTGAGTGCATGTGTGCTTAAGAGTTGGTATTCAAAATGAATTTTCAAAAGGCCACAAATTTTCATGATTACAAAATAACAATCATATGAAAGGAAAAAAAAATTAATACACAATAAAACTGCGGAGTTGCAAAACTGTAACAGAACATAAAATACAGTGGGACAAATGAAAATAATAGCTATTAAAAATATATTTTTTCTGTTCTAGTTATGTTCTACTTCTGTTCTAGTTCTGGTCTAGTTCTGTTCTAGTTCTGTTCTAGTTCTGTTCTAGTTCTGTTCTAGTTCTGTTCTAGTTCTGTTCTAGTTCTGTTCTAGTTCTGTTCTAGTTCTGTTCTAGTTCTGTTCTAGTTCTGTTCTAGTTCTGTTCTAGTTCTGTTCTAGTTCTGTTCTAGTTCTGTTCTAGTTCTGTTCTAGTTCTGTTCTAGTTCTGTTCTAGTTCTGTTCTAGTTCTGTTCTAGTTCTGTTCTAGTTCTGTTCTAGTTCTGTTCTAGTTCTGTTCTAGTTCTGTTCTAGTTCTGTTCTAGTTCTGTTTCTAGTTCTGTTCTAGTTCTGTTCTAGTTCTGTTCTAGTTCTGTTCTAGTTTCTGTTCTAGTTCTATCTGTTCTAGTTCTGTTCTAGTTTCTGTTCTAGTTCTGTTCTAGTTCTGTTCTAGTTCTGTTCTAGTTCTGTTCTACGTTTCTGTTCTAGTTCTGTTCTAGTTCTGTTCTAGTTCTGTTCTAGTTCTGTTCTAGTTCGGTTCTAGTTCTGTTCTAGTTCTGTTCTAGTTCTGTTCTAGTTCTGTTCTAGTTCTGTTCTAGTTCTGTTCTAGTTCTGTTCTAGTTCTGTTCTAGTTCTGTTCTAGTTCTGTTCTAGTTCTGTTCTAGTTCGTGTTCTAGTTCCTGTTCTAGTTCTGTTCTAGTTCTGTTCTAGTTCGTTCTAGTTCTGTCTAGTTCTGTTCTAGTTCTGTTCTAGTTCTGTTCTAGTTCTGTTCTAGTTCTGTTCTAGTTCTGTTCTAGTTCTGTTCTAGTTCTGTTCTAGTTTCTGTTCTAGTTCTGTTCTAGTTCTGTTCTAGTTCTGTTCTAGTTCTGTTCTAGTTCTGTTCTAGTTCTGTTCTAGTTCTGTTCTAGTTCTGTTCTAGTTCTGTTCTAGTTCTGTTCTAGTTCTGTTCTAGTTCTGTTCTAGTTCTGTTCTAGTTCTGTTCTAGTTCTGTTCTAGTTCTGTTCTAGTTCTGTTCTAGTTCTGTTCTAGTTCTGTTCTAGTTCTGTTCTAGTTCTGTTCTAGTTCTGTTCTAGTTCTGTTCTAGTTCTGTTCTAGTTCTGTTCTAGTTCTGTTCTAGTTCTGTTCTGTTCTAGTTCTGTTCTAGTTCTGTTCTAGTTCTGTTCTAGTTCTGTTCTAGTTCTGTTCTAGTTCTGTTCTAGTTCTGTTCTAGTTCTGTTCTAGTTCTGTTCTAGTTCTGTTCTAGTTCTGTTCTAGTTCTGTTCTAGTTCTGTTCTAGTTCTGTTCTAGTTCTGTTCTAGTTCTGTTCTAGTTCTGTTCTAGTTCTGTTCTAGTTCTGTTCTAGTTCTGTTCTAGTTCTGTTCTAGTTCTGTTCTAGTTCTGTTCTAGTTCTGTTCTAGTTCTGTTCTAGTTCTGTTCTAGTTCTGTTCTAGTTCTGTTCTAGTTCTGTTCTAGTTCTGTTCTAGTTCTGTTCTAGTTCTGTTCTAGTTCTGTTCTAGTTCTGTTCTAGTTCTGTTCTAGTTCTGTTCTAGTTCTGTTCTAGTTCTGTTCTAGTTCTGTTCTAGTTCTGTTCTAGTTCTGTTCTAGTTCTGTTCTAGTTCTGTTCTAGTTCTGTTCTAGTTCTGTTCTAGTTTCTGTTCTAGTTCTGTTCTAGTTCTGTTCTAGTTCTGTTCTAGTTCTGTTCTAGTTCTGTTCTAGTTCTGTTCTAGTTCTGTTCTAGTTCTGTTCTAGTTCTGTTCTAGTTCTGTTCTAGTTCTGTTCTAGTTCTGTTCTAGTTCTGTTCTAGTTCTGTTCTAGTTCTGTTCTAGTTCTGTTCTAGTTCTGTTCTAGTTCTGTTCTAGTTCTGTTCTAGTTCTGTTCTAGTTCTGTTCTAGTTCTGTTCTAGTTCTGTTCTAGTTCTGTTCTAGTTCTGTTCTAGTTCTGTTCTAGTTCTGTTCTAGTTCTGTTCTGTTAGTTCTGTTCTAGTTCTGTTCTAGTTCTGTTCTAGTTTCTGTTCTAGTTCTGTTCTAGTTCTGTTCTAGTTCTGTTCTAGTTCTGTTCTAGTTCTGTTCTAGTTCTGTTCTAGTTCTGTTCTAGTTCTGTTCTAGTTCTGTTCTAGTTCTGTTCTAGTTCTGTTCTAGTTCTGTTCTAGTTCTGTTCTAGTTCTGTTCTAGTTCTGTTCTAGTTCTGTTCTAGTTCTGTTCTAGTTCTGTTCTAGTTCTGTTCTAGTTCTGTTCTAGTTCTGTTCTAGTTCTGTTCTAGTTCTGTTCTAGTTCTGTTCTAGTTCTGTTCTAGTTCTGTTCTAGTTCTGTTCTAGTTCTGTTCTAGTTCTGTTCTAGTTCTGTTCTAGTTCTGTTCTAGTTCTGTTCTAGTTCTGTTCTAGTTCTGTTCTAGTTCTGTTCTAGTTCTGTTCTAGTTCTGTTCTAGTTCTGTTCTAGTTCTGTTCTAGTTCTGTTCTAGTTCTGTTCTAGTTCTGTTCTAGTTCTGTTCTAGTTCTGTTCTGTTCTAGTTCTGTTCTAGTTCTGTTCTAGTTCTGTTCTAGTTCTGTTCTAGTTCTGTTCTAGTTCTGTTCTAGTTCTGTTCTAGTTCTGTTCTAGTTCTGTTCTAGTTCTGTTCTAGTTCTGTTCTAGTTCTGTTCTAGTTCTGTTCTAGTTCTGTTCTAGTTCTGTTCTAGTTCTGTTCTAGTTCTGTTCTAGTTCTGTTCTAGTTCTGTTTAGTTCTGTTCTAGTTCTGTTCTAGTTCTGTTCTAGTTCTGTTCTAGTTCTGTTCTGTTCTAGTTCTGTTCTAGTTCTGTTCTAGTTCTGTTCTAGTTCTGTTCTAGTTCTGTTCTAGTTCTGTTCTAGTTCTGTTCTAGTTCTGTTCTAGTTCTGTTCTAGTTCTCTAGTTCTAGTCTGTTCTAGTTCTGTTCTAGTTCTGTTCTAGGTCTGTTCTAGGTCTGTTCTAGTTCTGTTCTAGTTCTGTTCTAGTTTTGTTCTAGTTTTGTTCTAGTTCTGTTCTAGTTCTGTTCCAGTTCTGTTCTAGTTCTGTTCTAGTTCTGCTCTAGTTCTGTTCCAGTTCTGTTCTAGTTCTGTTCTAGTTCAGTTCTAGTTCTGCTCTGGTTCTGTTCTAGTCATGATCTATTTTTAAGAAATTTTCCGAAAATTTGCTATTTTTTTAGTAAATTTATCAAAATTCTGCTATTTTTTTAAAATTAGTTCCACTGTAAACTGTTTAGCACTGAAAAAATAGCAACCCAATTGAATGAGTAGGATGGGGAGTACACAACTACTACCATATACTACTTAAGAGTCAAGTAGGTTTTTGAGGGAAGTTTTTTGTTGTTGTTTTTTTTTCTCTCATTTCAGCAAATCATACAACGTGTGGGATATAAAGATGAATCTACACACATTCGCATAAGTGTTTGTGTTACAGGAAATGTAATTGTCGTTTGAGTTAGAAAGAAGTCCTTTTTGAATTTGTGCAAAAATACACATTCAAAGAAGTGGTACTACTACTGGTTTTACATATTGTAATGTTATGAATGTTTTTGTTAAGTTGTAGTTGTTGTTATTAGTTTTTTTTCTTGTGAATGTCGATGTTTGTGCTTTTATGCCTTGATTATATTTTGTTGTCCATGTTTTTTTTTTGTTATCTTCAAATTTCTTACTTCTTTCATTGGAATCCACTTTTTCATTTGTATTGTTAGTTAAATGAAAATTTAGGAATTTTTGTATGTATAATTATAAGTGTGTTGTAGTAAGTTGAGAAAATGATCACAACATTTTCATTTAGGAAACAAAATTTGTTTCTTAACACAACTACTACATGATGTTAACAATCAAATATGCCATGATGATTTTATTACAGGGAAAATTGAGTTTTCTTTAAGAGTTTTGGAAAAAAAGTTTTAGAAAATTTACTAAAAATTCCTAGAATTTGTAGAAAATATCTAATATTTCGGAAAATTTTTTAAAAATGGCAAATTTTCCTGAAATTAAAAAATCTTCAGAGAACTTTTCTAAAATAGCAAATTTTTGTTAAATGGCAAATTTTCCTGAAATTAAAAAATCTTCAGAGAACTTCTCTAAATAGCAAATTGAGTTTACTTTAAGAGTTTTGAAAAAAAAAAAACGTTTTAGAAAATTTACTAAAAATTCCTAGAATTTGTAGAAAATAGCTAATATTTCGGAAAATTTTCTAAAAATGGCAAGTTTTCCTGAATTTAAAAAATCTTCAGAGAATTTTTCTAAAATAGCAAATTTTTGTTAAATGGCAAATTTTCCTGAAATTAAAAAATCTTCAGAGAACTTTTCTAAAATAGCAAATTTTTGTTAAAGTCTTAAGTATGAAATGCTGCTAATAAGTGTAAATATACTCTAACTTAAACCATTTGTAAAGCTTATCTTTAATATTCTTCCCAGTAGCTGCAAGTTAGAGCATTTATATTTATTTTCTTTGTTAACTGCTCCTTGGCGTATAACCAATCTTTCTTTATTATACAAAACAGTTATGCATTTTGTTTAATTTCCCTCCCAAAAAAAGAGGAAACCTAAAGGAGAAAGTAACCAAAAACAGGAACACAAAGTATTTGTAATATATAGTAAAAATATATAGAATTTCTTAAGAATCTCACAGTAGGGTGTTAGCAGTTCTGTCTTCCTATCTTGTAACCTTCCAAAACAGTATTTAGTTGTTAGTAAAATATAACAAAACTAGAAAAATGAGTAGATTTGTAGTTAAATCTCTATGGTAATATTAAATAGATTTAAAGCCATTTTATTGTTGTTTCTATTGTTACAATTTCTTACTCCCTTTCGTAAGTTTCAATATAGAGTCAAACCTGCAAATAACCATAGTAAAGACAAATAAAACGAAAGTTGTTTTCCTTTTTTTTATCATCTTCTCATTCATTCATAATGGTTTACACGTGATTATGTAAAGAAATACCCTTTATAGCCTTCACAAGGATAACTAGTTTGTCCTTTCTTAAGTAACTTTTACAGTTTCCAATATTTGTTTATTTTGGGATATATTTGGCATTTTTTTCACAAAACAGCAGCTATAGGGCTTAAAATATTCGTTGTATCCTTTAGCTTGTTTTTTTTTTTTTTGAATTTTCCTAAAAAAAGAGCAAAAAGCTTTTACTTCAAAGTGTTAGTAGTTGTTTAGCATTGAAAGAATTATATCACTTTAACTTTCTTCACATTCAAGCAGTAATATCGTAAGAAACCTTAGTTTAAGATTAAACCCCTAAGTTATTTTTCAGCAAATATCATGAAGAAATAAGAGGTGGAAGTATTTTTACAAACGTTTTTATTTGTTTCCTTTTTATCATTTTATTTAAGAAGGAGTTTAAGGGAGAACTAATAATAAATATAAGAAGAAAAATAACATGAAATAAAAATAGTATTTTTCCAATATTTTACTAGTTTTAGTAAATTTTCCCTAAATATGCTATTTATAGTAAATTTTTCGACAATTTGCTATTTGAAGGAAATTTTGTAAAAATTTGTTATTGAAAGAAATTTTCCGGAAATTTGTTATTTGAAGGAAAATTTCCCAAAATTAGCTATTTGAAGGAAATTTTCCGAAAATTTGCTATTTAAAGGAAATTTTCCGAAAATTTGCTATTTGAAAGTAAATTTCCCAAAATTTACTATTTGAAGGAAATTTTCCGAAAATTTGCTATTTAAAGGAAATTTTCCCAAAATTTACTATTTGAAGCAAAATTTCCCAAAATATACTATTTGAAGCAAAATTTTCCAAAATTTGTTATTTGAAGGAAATTTTCCCAAAATTTACTATTTGAAAGAAAATTTCCCAAATTTAGCTATTTAAAGAAAATTTTTCCAAAATTTACTATTTCAAGGAAATTTTCCCAAATTTATTATTTGAAGGAAATTTTTCTAAAATTTGCTATTTGAAGGAAATTTTCTCAAAATTTACTATTTGAAGGAAATTTTCTCAAAATTTACTATTTGAACGAAAATTTCCCAAAATTTACTATTTGAATAAAAATTCCCAAAATTTTCTATTTTAAGGAAAATTTCCCAAAATTTATTATTTGAAGGACATTTTCCCAAAATTTGCTATTTATAGTAAATTTTCTAAAGTTGCTATTTATAGTAAATTTTTCGACAATTTGCTATTTGAAGGGAAATTTGTGAAAATTTGTTATTTGAAGGAAAATTTCCCAAAATTAGCTATTTGAAAGTAAATTTCCCAAAATTTACTATTTGAAGGGAAATTTTTCCAAAATTTGCTATTTAAAGGAAATTTTTCCAAAATTTACTATTTGAAGCAAAATTACCCAAAATATACTATTTGAAGCAAAATTTTCCAAAATTTGTTATTTGAAGGAAATTTTCCCAAAATTTACTATTTGAAAGAAAATTTCCCAAATTTTGCTATTTGAAGAACATTTTTCCAAAATTTCCTATTTCAAGGAAATTTTCCCAAAATTTTCTATTTCAAGGAAAATTTCCCAAAATTTGCTATTTGAAGGAAATTTTCTCAAAATTTACTATTTGAAGGAAATTTTCTCAAAATTTACTATTTGAAGGAAAATTTCCCAAAATTTACTATTTGAATAAAAATTTCCCAAAATTTTCTATTTTAAGGAAAATTTCCCAAAATTTATTATTTGAAGGACATTTTCCCAAAATTTATTATTTGAAGGACATTTTCCCAAAATTTGCTATTTAAAGGAAATTTTCCCTAAAGTTGCTATTTATAGTAAATTTTTCGACAATTTGCTATTTGAAGGGAATTTTGTGAAAATTTGTTATTTGAAGGAAAATTTCCCAAAATTTGCTATTTAAAGGAAATTTTCTCAAATTCGTTATTTGAAGGAAATTTTACCAAATTTAGCTATTTGAATGATATTTTTCCAAAATTTGCTATTTGAACGAAATTTTTTCAAAATTTTCTATTTCAAGGAAAATTTCCCAAAATTTATTATTTGAAGGAAATTTTCTCAAAATTTACTATTTGAAGGAAAATTTTCCAAAATTTACTATTTGAAAGAAAATTTTCCAAAATTTGCTATTTGAGGGAATATTTCCCAAATTTGCTATTTGAAGAAAATTTCCCAAAATTCGCAATTTGAAGGAAAACTTCCCAAAATTTAATATTTGAAGGAAAATTTCCAAAAATTTTTATAGATATTTTTTTTTGAAAAAATGCTATTTGAAGGGAAATTTTCAAATAGCATTTGCTATTAAAAGGAAATTTTCCGACAATTTACCCAAAATTTCATGTTAGAAGAACAAATTTTTAAGGTAATTTTTTCAAAATTTTTTATTTATAGGAAATTTTTCCAAAATTTGCTATTTGAAGGAAATTTTCCCAAAATTTGCTACTGAAAGGAAAATTTCCCAAAATCTGCTATTTAAAGAAAATTTTTCCAAAATTTACTATTTGAAGGAAAATTTCCTAAAATTTACAGTTTTCCAAAATTTGCAATTTAAAAGAAATTTTCTAAAAATTTTCTATAAAGGAAATTTTCCCAAAATACTATTTGAAGAAAAATTTCCCAAAATTTACTTTTTGAAGGAAAAATTTCTCAAAATTTACTATTTGAAGGATATTTTCTGAAAATTATTTATATGAATGATATTTTTTTGTTACATAAAGGAAATTTTCTGAAAATTTCTTATTAAAAGGAAATTTTTTAAAAATTTGCTATTTAAAAGAAATTTTCTGAAAATTTGCTATTTTTAATAATTTTTTGAACAATTTTAAATTTCTTATAAATTTTATAACAATTTTCTATTTTATTTTTTGCAATTTTTAGTAAATTTCCTGAAAATTTGCCATTTTTAATAAATTTCCCCAAACTTTTCAAATTTACTCAATTTCTCCTGATTTTTCTTACCCCTTGTTAGTTTTACCACTAAATTACCTTCAATTATTTATATCTTTTACCTTTTTTTTCTGGTTTTAATAACATTATTTCCCCCTTTTTAGTTTTTTCTCTCTTAAAATATTCAATTCCAATTCATTTCAATTTTCCTGCTTTCATGTAATAAATTTTACAACATTTTGTCTTTTTTCCTACGTTTTTTTTTTGTAAATCAATTTAACATTTTTTTCGTTCAATTTTTTTTGTAACAATCACTATTGTAAAGCTATTTATAAATTTAACTCTTAATAGAATTGAAAAAAATAAGAAACCTAAATGGAGCTGTGTGTATAATACTCTGGTCGTATTTTTAATAGAAAAAAAAAAACACTTCTAAAATGAAAGATGAATTTGACACAAAACTACAAAAGAATAAATGAGAAAAGAATGAGACTGAAGGTAGTTTTTTGTTTGCGATAAATAAATACTAAAGAAGATTTGAATAAGTATCAAGATTAGTTCGAGTAATTTCCCTAGATTTCTTTATATTTCGAGAATTTGCTAATAGAGTTCGCTGTGTTGCATTGTATAACTGTAGTATATTCTTAGGGTTAATATTCATAGCATAACTTAAGGCTTTATAAAATATTAGTTAATGTTTCAGATTTTTAATCATTTGTTTAAACTTTACCTTATTTGAATTACATTTAGTAAATTTTTCTCAATATTTCTATGTTTGCCCTGGCAACCATCTATCCATACGTCTGTCTCTCTATATTCATATATATCATGCCTGAAAGTATATAAAACATGAGTAGTTTTTTGTCGTCATATTTTTCCCTGTAGTTTTTCTATAGTTTAAAAAAACAAGAAAACATTCCAAATGCATTTAAAAAATTGTTACAAGAGGAAAAATAGAGCAACAGAGCCGTATCGAGAACCAGCAACTGAAACTGATGAATATATTTTTTCATTATTTATTTAGTATTTTTTTTTTTTATAAATATTTTACTTTTGCTTCATTTTTACTTTTAGTGTGTAACAATTTAATATACAATTGAATGATTGCTTAAAAAGAGGAAAATGAATGAAATAATGAATGAATGATGAGTTAAATGAATGAAAAAAAAAAAAAAAATTCCAGGAGAACAAATATACGAAAAAGAAAATAGTTAATTTCTTTTATATTTGTTGATGTTCTAAAGTTGTAGTTCTTTTTTTTTCTGTCGATAAGTTTGTTGTAATAGAGTGACACAGTAACCTAAAGATAATTTAAATTTAATAGAAGGAGGAAAAATGTATAAAAGTTTTTTAAGCTTTCAGATAACTTTTAGATCTAACGAAGGCTCCTAAATGTCCTACTGTTCAGGTGATTTTGGTACTTTTGCATTTTTTTTTCCTATATTCCCTCTTTTAAGAGAAAAAACGAAACAAAGACATATTTTCTAAAAATTCCTACAAATGAAATAGTAGTAAAAACATTAATATGCAAAAGAAAAAATTGCATAAAAATGCCTGTTCAGATTCAGTTGAAAAAATTGCAGAACAAACAGTAAAATCTAGCTAAAAAGAACTTTTCGAAAAATTCTAACTTTTAAAAAATATTTTCTTTAACAGTTAAAAGTTATTGATAAAATGCGCTACAAATTGAATTTTTTACCAAAAATGTGTGTTGGCAGTTTTATAGAGGCTCCACTGTTTTGGTATTTTCCTATGCAAACATTTCGTTTCCCCCCTGCTGTGATTTATTTTTTCCTACACAATGGCTGGCTATTAGAAAATCTTTTGTGGCAACTCTTCTTTAAATTGCAACAATAACTGCAAGAATAGAAATAGAGAATATAAAATATCAGGCAGATATAAGATCTAAAAAACGGATCTAAAGTCAAGACTGATCTATAGTCCAGACTATAGACTGATGTATAGGCCAGACTATAGAATGATCTATAGTCCAGACTATAGACTGATCTATATTCCAAACTATAGACTGATCTATAGTGCAGACTATAGAGTGATCTGTAGTCCAGACTATAGATTGATGTATAGGTCAGACTATAGAATGATCTATAGTCCAGACTATAGACTGATGTATAGGCCAGACTATATAATGATCTATAGTCCAGACTATAGACTGATCTATAGTCCAGACTATAGACTGATCTATAGTCCAGACTATAGACTGATCTATAGTCCAGACTATAGACTGATCTATAGTCCAGACTATAGACTGGTCTATATTCCAGACTATAGACTGATCTATAGTCCAGAATATAGACTGATCTATAGTCCAGAATATAGACTGATCTATAGTCCAGACTATAGACTGATCTATAGTTCAGACTATAGACTGATCTACAGTTCAGACTATAGACTGATCTATACTCCATACTATAGACTGATCTATTGTCCAGACTATACACTAATCTATAGTCCATACTATAGACTGATCCGTAGTCCATACTGTAGACTGATCTATAGTCTAGACTATAGACTGATCTATAGTCTAAACTATAGACTGATCTATAGTCCAGACTATAGACTGATCTATAGTCCAGACTATAGAATGATCTATAGTCCAGACTATAGACTGATCTATAGTCCAGACTATAGACTGATCTATAGTCCAGACTATAGACTGATCCATAGTTCAGACTATAGACTGATCAATAGTCCAGACTATAGTCTGATCTATTGTCAAGACTATAGACTGATCTATAGTCCATACTATAGACTGGTCTATAGTCCAGACTATAGACTGATCTATTGTCCAGACTATAGACTGATCTATAGTCCAGACTATAGACTAATCTATAGTCCATACTATAGACTGATCTGTAGTCCATACTGTAGACTGATCTATAGTCTAGACTATAGACTGATCTATACTCTATACTATAGACTGATCTATAGTCCAGACTATAGACTGATCTATAGTCCAAACTATAGACTGATCTATACTCTAGACTGTTCTATAGACTGATCTATTGTCAAGACTATAGACTGATCTATAGTCTAGAAATCTATGGAATAATCTGTAGTCACTGATTTTTTTAAATAAATTTTCTAAAAATTAGTTTTTTTTTGTTTAGAAAAATCATAAACTTTAATTTAAATTTTGGAACAATTTTAATTTTTAATCCTTTTTTTCTGCCAAAAAAAAAAAAAAAAAAAAACAAACTATTAAATATTCAAATCTTTTCTTAATAAAATTCCTTTTTCATTTTTATTACTCTAAGAAAACCACCCACCTTATCGTATATTTGCAATTTGTAAGTAAATATTTGATAATCAAATTTTATCATGCAATATTTTATGACTATAAAAAGAAAAAAAAAAAAAAAAAGGAGAGTTAAGTAGTAAAAATTTCCTAAATCTGCAATTCATTGCCATTTTAGTACCACCTCCACTATTTGCCAATGAATTGTTAAACATTTGCATTGTGGCAAATGTTTGATTTTTTTTGCTCGTATTTTTCTTAAACAGCAACAGTTTGATTATGGTTGCCATAAAAAAACCAATTGCCATGAAAGTTTTTTTTTTGCAAATTGAAGAAAATTTACTACAATTGTTATAAAATCTTGATTTAAAATAAATGGATACACCTCTTTTTAATCATTTATCTAATTTTAATTTTACATACTAATTCTGATGAAGAAGGATCTTTTCTTGTCATTTCCCGTTTAAGCATTATTGTTTAGATGAAATCTTAAAATCATTAATTTTAAATTATTTTTTGGTTTTTCTCTTAATAAATTAATTTTTTTGAGAGTATAGTCTTAATAGTTTTAAATTTGGGATCTTTTATTATCCTGTTCATTTTTTTATTTTTTCTTTAAGGAGTTGTTATAGGTTTCTTTGGTTTTTTTACTCCTTCTAACTTTTTGGTTGGTTATAGTGGTCAGGATATTAAATCCTGCAGTCATGAGTGTGTTATGTCAAACTACAAACTCCCTGATTAAGGAGTAACTCATTACTTTTTAGATTACTTGGTGATACTAAAGATACAATTGACTCCGCTCTGCACTTGTAACACGGACTAGACCTCACCTCCTTATAAAACTGCCGAGAACTTTTAGCAATTCTCTGCAATTATGTAAAACTTTAGATTTCTAACAAGAGAACAAAACAAGAAAAACCTCACAAGAATTTTAACAAAGTGAAGTGGTTTTTACTTAAAGGTATTATTACTTACAATTCATATTCTAAAACTACCTGTAACAACTACAAATACAATGGCAGTTGAATTCAGTAGTACACAGGCGGAACAAACTTTAGCACATTTTGTACTATTTATTAATCATAGTTATAAATTGAAATGTTTTTTTAGTTCCTAAACTTTTTCTCTTCTCTGTTTCATAAACTATTCTTTTGTCAAACCTCAAACTAGAAAAAAAACATGTTTAAAGAATTTGTTCATTTCTTCTTCCAGGGTTTTTGTTATTTTCAGTTATTTCTAGTACTTAACTAGTGGTAGTAATTTTTTTTTGAATTAGAACTGAACACTAAAGTATGCTTTAAGGCATTCAGCACAGTAGCTACTAGCTAGACAGGTATCAAGCTAAAATGTACAGGATACAAATGAAGCAGATTTCACTTACACACACATCCGTCTTAGTTCAGACATTATGACCGTTGATAAACTCTATAAACACTAGCAGACATGACTGAAAAGTCGACATTTTCTATAAGTATAAGTACATGGATGGGGATGTGTAAGGATACTTATATCTGTGTATGTGTAACTTAAAGCCACAACAATTTTTGAAGTATAATTACAATGAAAAGTTTCTGTTTTTAAATTTTTTTCAGGACATTTTAATTATATTAATATTAATTATTTCACAATAAAAATGTTGTTCCAGAACTAGAACAGAACTAGAACAGAACTAGAACAGAACTAGAACAGAACTAGAACATCACTGTACTAGAATTAACTATAACTAAATTTGATCTAGAATTTAATTTTTAATATTTATCTAATTTTTGTTGAAAATATTCAGAAAATTTAATTTCACTTAAAGGTCGTTTTTTATTATTACTTATATTTTATTAGTTTTTTATTTCCCTTCAAGAACATTTTTAGAATTGTAAGAAAATTGTTGCAGTTAAACACCAGCATATTCACTTACATAAACATCTATAGAATTTGATTACATATTTATCCTTGATTGCTGCAATTGTAATTGTGTACTCATACCAGCTAACAAACAGCAAATTGTTGCTAAGGGGTTAGGTCATACTAAGGCAAATGTAATGGATTATGTTAAGATGTTAAGGTTTTTTAAAATATTGCAAGGGTTTCTTAAATATTCTTTAATTTTTGGGTAATATTTTAAATAAATTTTGAGAATTTTCTTCTGTTACGGAATGACCGTCCACCTTAGTAGAGAAATCAAATAATTTTTGTACAGCAGTTGGAGTGCATAACTTGACTCAAGTGCTCACTCTACGGGTACAACAAGCGCTAACAAGTGTATGAGTAAAATTCATATACAAACTTACGCATTTATATAGTTTTCTTACAAAAAATCAGTTCGAGAGTGAAAAAAAAGGAAATTCTAAATATATTTTCCATTGTTTTTATATAAAGGTAGTCTTGTTATTATTATTGTTGTTGTTCTATAAAATGCATCATCTCTTGTTGCAGCTGGTGGCAACTTGCATACATAGGTATTTATAGCAAATTGAAAAAGAAAAAGTTATATTTTTTTGTGCTGCAAAAACACATTTCTATAGAAACACAGATGTTTGCCATCATCATCATCATCATGGAGGCACACAAATATATGTACATAGAATCCTTATAAACCTCTATCCTATACCCTGGTGCCTATTTGTATGTTACGTTTTTTAGAATTGTATAAATGTTGTGTGTTTTTTTATTTTTGAAAATTGTGTTTAAATACCGCCATTTATATACTTGTACCTTGTTTAAGTTTTGCACATCCTTTTCCATTCGTTTTCCTTTTGCTTGATATTATTAAAAAATATTAAATTTTGTAAATGTTTGGAACACAGGCATTTTAAAAAGTAATTTTCTAAAACATAAGTTCCGTTGCAATTATTTTTAGCTTTTTAGAATGTAGAACAGAACATAAAATTTTTAATTTATTTTTTTTTTAATTTTAAATGAAAACAGTGTCTAACAAAAGTTTTCATTTTATAAAATATAGAAGAAGATTTTCTTTCCTTAGAAGTTAATAGTCCTTTTTCTTACAATTTTCTTAAAAAAAAACATCTGGCATTTTAGGCTAGCTTGTTTTAATTAAAACTCTTTTTTTTGGTGAAACGCCTTTTTTCCTATGCCTTTTAGCAATGATACGGAAAAAGAAAAACTTAAACTTTAAAATAAGAAAAAGCAACTAGAACTATAGAAAAAAAAAAAGAAATGGTTTTCTTGCAACATGTGGTACCACAGGCATAATGCTCTAGAACAAAAACAAATTTACCAAGAAATTCTGAAACTTGAAAACAATTTATGTAATAGTTTTAAAGCAGTTAAATTATAAAAGTTTCAAGGTTAAATAAAGGCAAGAAGTGGTTTGAAATGGTTTTGCAATTTTAAAACAACATATCGTCAACATAAATTTTAAGTTTTTTTTATGCGATTTAAAGTTTTTTTTAAAAAAAATCATGTTTTTGCTAAAAAAGGAGAAATTTTTTCTTGGCAACATGTTTAAACAAAATGTTTCAGCAACATGTTGGTGGAAATTTTTTTAACTTCAAAGTTTTTTCGTTTTGTTATGTTTAAAATACTTAAATTTACTTAGCAACT
The DNA here is from genome assembly GCF_015586225.1 of Lucilia sericata. Classification (NCBI taxonomy): domain Eukaryota; kingdom Metazoa; phylum Arthropoda; class Insecta; order Diptera; family Calliphoridae; genus Lucilia; species Lucilia sericata. The sequence goes on from NW_023994253.1 coordinate 93,096, forward strand.
AGCTGAAAATAAATTTATTTTCTAGCAACATGTTGCAAAACATTTTCTCTACAAATCATCAAAGTTTTTCACACAAATAAGTTAAATTTATTAACACACTAAAACATATGTAGTCAAAAATTGAAAACTAATAAACATTTCATTAGCAACATGTTGAGAACAAATAAAAAGTTTTAAAATGAAATAAAAACATCTAAAGGAAAATATTGTTTTATACATAATTTGAAATCAAATCAAAAAAAATCAGTAAAAAATCTTAATATTTTCGTAAGAAAAGTGAAAATTTTTCTTGGCAACATGATCCGCAATCTTATGATTTAGCAAGATATTTATTTAGATTTTTTTATTTGTAAATAATATACATAAATATTCATATTTTTGCAAGAATAATGAAATTTTTTTCTTGGCAAAGTGTTGCTAAACATTGTAATTTAGCAAAGTTTTACTTTAATTAAATTGCACTTCAACGTTTTCTTCAATTTTTCTAAATTTTAACACTTAAAATTTTTAGCAACATGTTGCAAGTAAATATGTTAACGACATGATGCGCTACAAAGGAAACCATTCTGGCAACATGTTGTCTCTAGTAAAGACTAGCAATTTTGAACTAAAAGACTATTAAAGCTAAAATCTTAACTTTTATTTAAAGTAAGTTTTGCTTAAAAGAAATTCCTAGCAACATGTTGCTAACGCTTTATTTATTAACTTTAAGTACAGTTGTTTTCAGTTTCAAAATGTAAACTATTTAAATTCTTTTTTAAGCACTCTAGTTGATTTATTATTTTGATTTAAATGATTTTTTTTTTCCATTTCAAGTTTAACTATTTTTCCAAAATCCAAACCATTGTTATCTGTCCGTCTGTCTGTCTTTTGCCTTGACATACAAAACGTACTATTTCACACGTTGCCTACAATTTAAAAAAAAAAAAAAACAATAAAAGAAAACCCTTGCATTTTATTTTCACCAACCCCATTTCAATTTCTCTTTACTCTGTAATAGCACAGTTTATTGACAATTTTTTTTCAATCATATAGAAAGGTTTTCTGTTTCTACGCTTCAGCTATCTTTTAACATACTATTTCTTTTATATCTTTAGAGCTTTTCATATCAATGTGTCTTTAGACAATTGGGCGACACCTTGTACAAAAATATATTAAATTTTTTGCTGTTATTATTGTTGCTTGTATTTATGTGTGGATACACTCAGCAGGTGTTAAATTCACTATTAGATCTAGACATGTGTACTTCAAAATTTAAGCTTAAAATACTTACTTGCCACAGAGAAAGCTGGTTTTTATTTTAAAATTGGTTTGGTGTTTTTATTATTTACATATTTTTGGAGTGGCATGTTGGGTTTAGTAGGTTAGTTTAGATATCATTGCAACATGTTGTTTGATATAAAGAAATTAATTCGCAACATGTTGAGGACAATTTTATTAAGAATTTATGTTTCTTAAAATGTTTTAACTTGATTCGTTGTCTAGTCTATAGTCTAGTCTATAGTATAGTCTATAGTCTAGTCTATAGTCTAGTCTATAGTCTAGTCTAGTCTATAGTCTAGTCTATAGTCTAGTCTATAGTCTAGTCTATAGTCTAGTCTATAGTCTAGTCTATAGTCTAGTCTATAGTCTAGTCTATAGTCTAGTCTATAGTCTAGTCTATAGTCTAGTCTATAGTCTAGTCTATAGTCTAGTCTATAGTCTAGTCTATAGTCTAGTCTATTAGTCTAGTCTATAGTCTAGTCTATAGTCTAGTCTATAGTCTAGTCTATAGTCTAGTCTATAGTCTAGTCTATAGTCTAGTCTATAGTCTAGTCTATAGTCTAGTCTATAGTCTAGTCTATAGTCTAGTCTATAGTCTAGTCTATAGTCTAGTCTATAGTCTAGTCTATAGTCTAGTCTATAGTCTAGTCTATAGTCTAGTCTTTAGTCTAGTCTATAGTCTAGTCTATAGTCTAGTCTATAGTCTAGTCTATAGTCTAGTCTATAGTCTAGTCTATAGTCTAGTCTATAGTTTAGTCTATAGACTAGTCTATAGTCTAGTCTATAGTCTAGTCTATAGTCTAGTCTATAGTCTAGTCTATAGTCTAGTCTATAGTCTAGACTATAGTCTAGTATATAGTCTAGTCTATAGTCTAATCTGTAGTCTGGTCTATAGTCTAGTCTATAGTCTAGTCTGTAGTCTAGTCTGTAGTCTAGTCTATAGTCTAGTCTATAGTCAAGTCTAGTCTAGTCTAGTCTAGTCTCTAGTCTAGTCTAGTCTATAGTCTAGTCTATAGTCTAGTCTATAGTCTAGTCTATAGTCTAGTCTGTAGTCTAGTCTATAATCTAGTCTATAGTCTAGTCTATAGTCTAGTCTATAGTCTAGTCTATAGTCTAGTCTATAGTCTAGTCTATAGTCTATAGTCTAGTCTATAGTCTAGTCTATAGTCTAGTCTATAGTCTGGTCTGTAGTCTAGTCTATAGTCTAGTCTATAGTCTAGTCTACAGTCTAGTCTATAGTATAGTCTATAGTCTAGTCTATAGTCTAGTCTATAGTCTAGTCTATAGTCTAGTCTATAGTCTAGTCTATAGTCTAGTCTATAGTCTAGTCTATAGTCTAGTCTATAGTCTAGTCTATAGTCTAGTCTATAGTCTAGTCTATAGTCTAGTCTATAGTCTAGTCTATAGTCTAGTCTATAGTCTAGTCTATAGTCTAGTCTATAGTCTAGTCTATAGTCTAGTCTATAGTCTAGTCTATAGTCTAGTCTATCTAGTCTAGTCTATAGTCTAGTCTATAGTCTAGTCTATAGTCTAGTCTATAGTCTAGTCTATAGTCTAGACTATAGTCTAGTATATAGTCTAATCTGCAGTCTGGTCTATAGTCAAGTCTATAGTCTAGTCCATAGTCTAGTCTATAGTCTAGTTTATAGTCTAGTTTATAGTCTAGTCTATAGTGTATCTTTATAGCGTAGTTTGTAGTCTATTCTTTAGTCTTTAGCCTTGTCTATAGTCTATGTTTAGTCCATAGTCTAGTCTATAGTATTTTGTCTAGCCTCTAATATATTGTATAATCTAGTCTATATGGTATAGTCTAGTTGATAGTCTTGTCTATAGACTAGTCTATGGTCTACTCTATAGTGTAGTCTAGAATCTAGTCCATAGTCTAGTCTGTAGTCTATACTCTATTATATAGTGTAGCCTATAGTCTAGTCTTAAGGTGCTTTACAAGTCCTTATTAACCTACGATTTTCCTATTTATCTATTGATATTGAAAAATATGTATGTATTGTTTCCTTTTCAATTCTCTCTCTATTGTAGAATATTTTGCATTACATAGATGGTAAAATACAGTTAGAAGTGTATTTGTAGTGGCTTATGGTGCAGATACATATGAGAGTTTATTTCAAAACTACAAGTACTCTTTGATCCCTTTGCTTATGTTTGAGGATTTACAAAGATAATACTTTACGTTTTGTTTTATTCTCATCATATTTGGCTTTATTTTTATATTTAATAAAATATGTTTTCTGTTTTTATTTTTTACATGTATTTGTAAATTGATTTTTCTATTGCTTAAGTTACTTGCAACTTGTTTCCTATTTATGCTTTTAAGCTTTTCCCCTCATGCTGTATAAGTTGACAAAATAAATATTAGATTCTTGTTAAATATTGTCACAACAATATCATCATCATCAAGATGAGTTTTTGAAATATTTTTAAAAAGATAAATATTTATTTAAGTTTTAAAATCTTTATTTTTCTATTTATATGATTTTGTTATCGATTGGACAGCAAAAATTAAACCAAATAGAATATTTGTATCAATTTTCTTTAAAAAATCATTAAATATTTTGTTTATTTTGTTATTTTGCTCTATTTGTAATGCATTTTGTTTTTATTTTAATTTTTTATTATTATTTATGTTAAAGCAATACAATTGTATGCAGTAGCACGTTTTTTAAGAACTTTTTAAAATTTGTTTTCTTTTGTAAGAAAATTTTCACTTTTTTTCTTGTTGTAAATTTGTTTTGTTATTCCTGATAGTACTTTTTTCGTTATAAAATACACGTACATTTAATTTTATTTATTTTAGTATTTCTTCTCTTCTATACTTTGGCCCAAAAACTTTCACTTGTTCTTTCTTTCTTTTGGTATTTATTCCGAAAAAGGAAAACACTAGGTTTCTGTTAAGATAAATAAATAAAGAAGTTGTTTGTAAAAGCTGCCCTAAAAAAACTAAGAAATTAATTTGAAAATTCAATAGAACAAGTTAAAGGTTTTCTTTTCGTGGGGAGGGCGAGGAGAGGATGTTTAAGGAAAACAAATTGTGGGATGTAGTGTTGATTTCAATAATTGACTTAGCAAATGTTGTCTAAGGAAGGTCATGTTAATTGTTTTAGGTTGAAAGTTTATAATGAAATAAAAGAATGATCAGAAAAACATTTATATATATAATAGAATGAAAAATTTTGATGCTTATTTAAAAAAATAATTGTTTAATATAATCAGCAACATGTTGCTAAGGTTTTAAATCATTTCAAAGCTTCATGTTGCTACATATATCGTTACCAACCAAAAAAATTGATTTTTTAAAGAAAATGTTCCATTTTTCTTTAAAATTTATATTGCAAAGATTTACTTTGAAAAAATGTTGCGCTACATGTTGCTGGAAAACATTTTACCGAAAATTTAAGGAAAACAGGTCATAGTCTAGTCATAGTCTAGTCATAGTCTAGTCATAGTCTAGTCATAGTCTAGTCATAGTCTAGTCATAGTCTAGTCATAGTCATAGTCTAGTCATAGTCTAGTCATAGTCTAGTCATAGTCTAGTCATAGTCTAGTCATAGTCTAGTCATAGTCTAGTCATAGTCTAGTCTAGTCTAGTCATAGTCCTAGTCATAGTCTAGTCATAGTCTAGTCATAGTCTAGTCATAGTCTAGTCATAGTCTAGTCATAGTCTAGTCATAGTCTAGTCATAGTCTAGTCATAGTCTAGTCATAGTCTAGTCATAGTCTAGTCATAGTCTAGTCATAGTCTAGTCATAGTCTAGTCATAGTCTAGTCATAGTCTAGTCATAGTCTAGTCATAGTCTAGTCATAGTCTAGTCATAGTCTAGTCATAGTCTAGTCATAGTCTAGTCATAGTCTAGTCATAGTCTAGTCATAGTCTAGTCATAGTCTAGTCATAGTCTAGTCATAGTCTAGTCATAGTCTAGTCATAGTCTAGTCATAGTCTAGTCATAGTCTAGTCATAGTCTAGTCATAGTCTAGTCATAGTCTAGTCATAGTCTAGTCCTAGTCTAGTCATAGTCTAGTCATAGTCTAGTCATAGTCTAGTCATAGTCTAGTCATAGTCTAGTCATAGTCTAGTCATAGTCTAGTCATAGTCTAGTCATAGTCTAGTCATAGTCTAGTCATAGTCTAGTCATAGTCTAGTCATAGTCTAGTCATAGTCTAGTCATATCAGTCATAGTCTAGTCATAGTCTAGTCATAGTCTAGTCATAGTCTAGTCATAGTCTAGTCATAGTCTAGTCATAGTCTAGTCATAGTCTAGTCATAGTCTAGTCATAGTCTAGTCATAGTCTAGTCATAGTCTAGTCATAGTCTAGTCATAGTCTAGTCATAGTCTAGTCATAGTTTAGTCATAGTCAGGTCATAGTCTAGCTATAGCTCAGTCATAGTCTTCCTCTTTGTTAGCATGTATTTCGAGTAAGATTTCCTAACAAATTTCAGTTGTTTTCCTTTGTTTGACATCTAATAAATACTTAATAACTAGAGCTTAAAATTGTGTATGTGAGTGTAATATCAATAAGATCCTTAATACAAGAAAAAACAACTTTAAAACGAAAGGATACAATTTGAAAACTTAAAACAAATGTAAAAAAAGAAAAACTATAAAAAAATACGTGCTATAAAAATTGTATTGTACACTTTAATATTTATTCATGAGAAATGTGAGAAAAACAAAGGAAAGTAGAAAAAACATATACAAGGAAGCATGAGTCGAAAAAATACATGCACGTTTAAGCATTAAGTTGCAACGAACTTAAAGTAATTCATAGATGACACAGCTACCACCACTAGAACAGGTATTGCTAGAGAAGATGTTGTATTACAACTGCGGGTATATTTGTTATCTACAAGCAAAATACAGAACTACACAGAAAGAAATTTCTAAGCTTTGTATTCTTTTTAACTAAATTTTATATTTCCAGAAAGAAAATTCATCCAAAAATATTTCTTTGTGTTTTTACTAATCATGTTAGTTGTTATATTATATTTTTATTGTTTTGTTGTTTTATTAGTGTAAAAAGGAAACTTTGCAACACGTTTTAAACTCATTAATTAGCATGACAATGTAACAAATACCTGTACATTTTCATACATATGAACATACGTATGATGGTGTGTATGTTAGTATGAGTGCATATATCCTTTTTCCTCTTTATGCATGCGTGTGTAGAATATCAGTGAGTAAATGTATGTTTATATGAAGTATCGTTTTAAAAAGTGTACAAGGATCATGATAAACAGGAATTGGAATATATAGTGTAACCAACAACCAACAGCAACAATAACAATAGAGGCTACCTCATCTATAAAAACTACAAAAACCATATAAAAATAAGGCAAAAAAGGACTTGTTTTAAAAAAAGAAAACCCCATCAACAAAAAAAAAAAAAAGAAAGAAATAGACGTTTGCAGTAATAGTGTTTTACGTGTGTGTTCATTATTGTGGTTATGATAATTAGCGCACACCAACGTGTGCTGGTGTAAACAATAAAACCACTAAGAAAAATAATCAACCTTAAGAAAAAGTTGAAACTGCCACAGAATGCTAATGAGTTGTTAGTGGATTATGAAAATGAGAATAGTTTTAATTTATGCAAAAGGTGGAATAAAATAATTAATTTTCATATAGAATATAAACGAAGGAATATAAAATTCTCTTAATAATGTTAAGAAAAGTTCAGCAACATGTTGCAATGTTATTGTGTTGTCATAATCAATACACTGTGTATAGTCAAGTCTAGTCTATAGTCTAGTCTATAGTCTAGTCTATAGTCTAGTCTATAGTCTAGGTCTATAGTCTAGTCTATAGTCTAGTCTATAGTCTAGTCTATAGTCTAGTCTATAGTCTAGTCTATAGTCTAGTCTATAGTCTAGTCTATAGGTCTAGTCTATAGTCTAGTCTATAGTCTAGTCTATAGTCTAGTCTATATTAGTCTATAGTCTAGTCTATAGTCTAGTCTATAGTCTAGTCTATAGTCTAGTCTATAGTCTAGTCTATAGTCTAGTCTATAGTCTAGTCTATAGTCTAGTCTATAGTCTAGTCTATAGTCTAGTCTATAGTCTAGTCTATAGTCTAGTCTATAGTCTAGTCTATAGTCTAGTCTATAGTCTAGTCTATAGTCTAGTCTATAGTCTAGTCTATAGTCTAGTCTATAGTCTAGTCTATAGTCTAGTCTATAGTCTAGTCTATAGTCTAGTCTATAGTCTAGTCTATAGTCTAGTCTATAGTCTAGTCTATAGTCTAGTCTATAGTCTAGTCTATAGTCTATAGTCTAGTCTATAGTCTAGTCTATAGTCTAGTCTAGTCTATAGTCTAGTCTAGTCTATAGTCTAGTCTAATCTAGTCTAGTCTATAGTCTAGTCTATAGTCTAGTCTATAGTCTAGTCTATAGTCTAGTCTAGTCTAGTCTAGTCTAGTCTATAGTCTAGTCTATAGTCTATCTATAGGCTAGTCTATAGTCTAGTCTATAGTCTAGTCTATAGTCTAGTCTATAGTCTAGTCTATAGTCTAGTCTAGTCTAGTCTAGTTAGTCTAGTCTAGTCTAGTCTAGTCTAGTCTAGTCTAGTCTAGTCTAGTCTAGTCTAGTCTAGTCTATAGTCTAGTCTATAGTCTAGTCTAGTCTAGTCTAGTCTATAGTCTAGTCTATAGTCTAGTCTAGTCTAGTCTAGTCTAGTCTAGTCTAGTCTAGTCTAGTCTAGTCTAGTCTAGTCTAGTCTAGTCTAGTCTAGTCTAGTCTAGTCTAGTCTAGTCTAGTCTAGTCTAGTCTAGTCTAGTCTAGTCTAGTCTAGTCTAGTCTAGTCTAGTCTAGTCTAGTCTAGTCTAGTCTAGTCTATAGTCTAGTCTAGTCTAGTCTAGTCTAGTCTAGTCTAGTCTAGTCTAGTCTAGTCTAGTCTAGTCTATAGTCTAGTCTAGTCTATAGTCTAGTCTATAGTCTAGTCTATAGTCTAGTCTATAGTCTAGTCTAGTCTAGTCTAGTCTAGTCTAGTCTAGTCTAGTCTAGTCTAGTCTAGTCTAGTCTAGTCTAGTCTATAGTCTAGTCTAGTCTATAGTCTAGTCTAGTCTAGTCTAGTCTAGTCTATAGTCTAGTCTATCTAGTCTAGTCTATAGGGTCTAGTCTATAGTCTAGTCTATAGTCTAGTCCTATGTATAGTCTATAGGCTATTCTATCAGTCTAGTCAGGTATAGTCTAGTCTATAGTCTAGTCTATAGTCTAGTCTATAGTCCTGTCTAGTCCTGTCTAGTCTTAGCCTATAGTCTCTAGTCTAGTCTATCTAGTCTAGTCTATAGTCTAGTCTATAGTCTAGTCTAGCGTCTAGTCTATAGTCCTAGGTCTATAGTCTAGTCTATAGTCTAGGTCTATAGTCTAGTCTATAGTCTAGTCATATAGTCTAGTCTATAGTCTAGTCGATAGTCTAGTCTAGTAGTCTATAGTCTAGTGCCTATAGTCTAGTCTATAGTCTAGTCTATAGTCTAGTCCTATAGTCCTAGTCTAGAGTCTAGTGTCTATAGTGCTAGTCTATAGTCTAGTCTATAGTCTAGTCTATAGTCTGAGTCTATAGTCTAGTCTATAGTCTAGTCTATAGTTCTAGTCTATAGTCCTAGTCCTATAGTCTAGTCATAGTCTAGGTCCTATAGTCTAGTCTATAGTCTAGTCTATAGTCCTAGTCCGATAGTCTAGTCTATAGGTCCTAGTCTATAGATCAGTCTATAGTCTAGTCCTATAGTCTAGGGGTCTATAAGTCTAGTCTATAGTCTAGTCTATAGTCTAGTCTATAGTCTAGTCTATAGTCTAGTCTATAGTCTAGTCTATAGTCTAGTCTATAGTCTAGTCTATAGTCTAGTCTATAGTCTAGTCTATAGTCTAGTCTATAGTCTAGTCTATAGTCTAGTCTATAGTCTAGTCTATAGTCTAGTCTATAGTCTAGTCTATAGTCTAGTCTATAGTCTAGTCTATAGTCTAGTCTAGTCTAGTCTAGTCTAGTCTATAGTCTAGTCTATAGTCTAGTCTATAGTCTAGTCTATAGTCTAGTCTATAGTCTAGTCTATAGTCTAGTCTATAGTCTAGTCTATAGTCTAGTCTATAGTCTAGTCTATAGTCTAGTCTATAGTCTAGTCTATAGTCTAGTCTATAGTCTAGTCTATAGTCTAGTCTATAGTCTAGTCTATAGTCTAGTCTATAGTCCAGTCTATAGTCTAGTCTATAGTCCAGTCTATAGTCTAGTCTGGTCTGTAGTCCAGTCTATAGTCTAGTCTGGTCTGTAGTCTAGTCTATAGTCTAGTCTATAGTCTAGTCTATAGTCTAGTCTATAGTCTAGTCTATAGTCTAGTCTATAGTCTAGTCTATAGTCTAGTCTATAGTCTAGTCTATAGTCTAGTCTATAGTCTAGTCTATAGTCTAGTCTATAGTCTAGTCTATAGTCTAGTCTATAGTCTAGTCTATAGTCTAGTCTATAGTCTAGTCTATAGTCTAGTCTATAGTCTAGTCTATAGTCTAGTCTATAGTCTAGTCTATAGTCTAGTCTATAGTCTAGTCTATAGTCTAGTCTATAGTCTAGTCTATAGTCTAGTCTATAGTCTAGTCTATAGTCTAGTCTATAGTCTAGTATATAGTCTAGTCTATAGTGTAGTCTATAGTCTAGTCTATAGTCCAGTCTATAGTCCAGTCTATAGTCTAGTCTATAGTCTAGTCTATAGTCTAGTCTATAGTCCAGTCTATAGTCTAGTCTATAGTCTAGTCTATAGTCTAGTCTATAGTCCAGTCTATAGTCTAGTCTATAGTCTAGTCTATAGTCTAGTCTATAGTCTAGTCTATAGTCTAGTCTATAGTCCAATCTATAGTCTAGTCTATAGTCTAGTCTATAGTCTAGTCTATAGTCTATACTATAGTCTAGTCTAGTCTATAGTCTAGTATATAGTCTAGTCTATAGTCTAGTCTATAGTCTAGTCTATAGTCTAGTCTATAGTCTAGTCTATAGTCTAGTCTATAGTCTAGTCCATAGCCTAGTCTATAGCCTAGTATATAGTCTAGTCTATAGCCTAGTATATAGTCTAGTCTATGGTCTAGTCTATAGTCTAGTCTATAGTCTAGTCTATAGTCTAGTCTATAGTCTAGTCTATAGTCTAGATTATAGTCTAGTCTATAGTCTAGTCTATAGTCTAGTCTATAGCCTAGTCTATAGTCTAGTCTATAGTCTAGTCTATAGTCTAGTCTATAGTCTAGACTATAGTCTAGTCTATATTGAAAACTATGAGTAGCTTTAACTCATAATTTGATTGGAAAAATATTTTTTTGTAATAAAAATGTTGCTAGCAACATGTTGGGAATATACATTTAATGTTGCTAAAGTAACACTTTTTTTAAATATTGAAAATTTAGTTTTTTGTTTCATACACTTTCGTTAAAAAACACTTTTTTATATTTATTTCACATATTTAGTCACATGTTGCCAAGGATTTTCGCTTGAAAATTTTCATTTTACTTATGTTCTTCAGTTAGCATCTATCTATCTTCCTTTGTACTAGTTATTTCAAACACTTAAATAATGTCTCTCTACTGTCATATTAATTTCTAAAGTACATTTCTTGTTTTTTTGTTTCACCCAGAAAATTATTGAAAGTTTGTTGTTGTTTCGTATTTTGTTTGTTTCTATAAATTGGTTTGTTTGTTAAATGACTTTATATTTTGTTCGTCGTTGCAATAGAAAACATCAAGATATTTCTTAATAACCCTCTTATGTATAGTTTATAAAGTGGAAATCTACTCTTAAGTTTTTGAAAAGACATTTACAGTCACATCTGTTTTAATTTCATTTTTGTTTTTAAACTATTTATAAAATAAGCTTACCCTTCTTCATCTTCTTTTGGACTTAAGAAGAAATGTTGTGGCAACAACCACAACTAATCTCTTGCCCGAAAGTTTTGTGCAGATCTTAATCTAGGAAGAGGAGTCCTCTAAAAGCAGAATATTCTTTACTCTGTATAAAATGACCAGTTTTGGGAAAATGTTTATAAACATGGTTGGGTGGGCTACAGAGAGAGAGAGGGGAAGATAGTGCTTATGTTTGTTTATTATATTATAAGTACTTTTTCTTATTTTCAAGTTTTTTTTCTGTTTAGTTGATGTGGATTTTCTTATGTCATTTGCAGCTTGCAAGTTTTATTTTTTTTGTTAAATATATTTAACAAGTAAAAATAAACAAAAATGTAACCATAGAAGGGAAAAATGTTTATTTATACGATTTTAATGCATCTGTGGTCCAGTTTGTGTATATATGTTTATGTATTCGATAGTTTGTTTTGGTGTAAAATTGTTAACAATTTATTTTATGAGGATTTATAACATTTTGTGTTGTTTTTTTCCTGCTTTTCTACTGCTTTCTTGTCCTAATTTTAAGTAGAGTTGAGGGTTGAACTCGGTTTAATCTTGACAAGCAACATATTTGGTAGTTTGTTTTTAATAGGTTTTTTTGGGAACTTGTGGTGGGTTTTAGTAGAAAGGGAGAGGAGGAATACTATGTTTAAATGAATTAAGGTCATAAATAAATGTTAATTGAGTAATAAAACTATTTTAAAGAGGATATAAAAATATAACATTTTAAGAAGATTACAAAATTTTATATTAAACAAGAAAAATATAACTTAATTTATTGCTTAGCAACATGTTGCTGGCAACATGTTAAACAAAAGTTTTCAGTAGAGATGTAAGTTAACTTATATAAAAAAAATTATCGTTTTGTCAGTAAACGTAAACTTTTTTCTTGGCACATGTTTCAGCAACATTGGAAAATAAGCGAAACAATGGACTAGGCAATGGCTAACCAATGACTGGACTATGACTTGACAATGAACTAGGACTATGACTTGACAATGACTAGACTTATGAACTAGGACTATGACTAGACTATGACTAGACTATGACTAGACTATGACTAGACTAACTAGACTATGACTAGACTATGACTCAGGACTATGACTAGACTAATGACTAGACTATGACTAGACTATGAACTAGACTATGACTAGACCTATGACTAGACTAGGACTAGACTATGACTAGACTATGACTAGACTATGACTAGACTATGACTAGACTATGACTAAGACTATGACTAGACTATGACTAGACTATGACTAGACTATGACGAGACTATGACTAGACTATGACTAGACTAGGACTAGACTATGACTAGACTATGACTAGACTATGAACTAGACTATGACTACTATGACTAGACTATGACTAGACTATGACCTAGACTATGACTAGACTATGACTAGACTATGACTAGACTATGACTAGACTATGACTAGACTATGACTAGACTATGACTAGACTATGACTAGAGCTATGACTAGACTATGACTAGACTATGACTAGACTATGACTAGACTATGACTAGACTATGACTAGACTATGACTAGACTATGACTAGACTATGACTAGACTATGACTAGACTATGACTAGACTATGACTAGACTATGACTAGACTATGACTAGACTATGACTAGACTATGACTAGACTATGACTAGACTATGACTAGACTATGACTAGACTATGACTAGACTATGACTAGACGATACTAGACTATGACTAGACTATGACTAGACTATGACTAGACTATGACTAGACTATGACTAGACTATGACTAGACTATGACTAGACTATGACTAGACTATGACTAGACTATGACTAGACTATGACTAGACTATGACTGACTGACTAGACTAGACTAGACTAGGACTATGACTAGACTATGACTAGGGCCTATGACTAGGACTAAAGGTCAGACTCTAGCCATATTTTGTTTACAATTATAAGAATAATAAAATTTTTTCTAGCAACATGTTGCCTGCAACATATTCCTGTTAAATGAATTTTTGTAAAGACTTTTAAATTTCCTGCATTTCCTGCTTCATCATACATTTTAATATGTTTTTTGTAATGTTTTTGCAGAATTTCCTTGTCTTCACTTCAAAGATAAGATTATAATGTATTTATTTCTAATTAATACGCATTTTCCTCCAACTAATTTACTTACAAGGAAACTTAGAAAAAAAAACTGAAACACTAAACTAATTTGCAAGAACTTTTGTAGGAAAATATTTCTTTTGAATTAACACACATCATACGGTTTGCACATGTTGCATTACGCTGTGGTTACCAAAGAAAACTTAAATGACTTCTTGGCTTTTCCAAAGAAAAAAAACATGCATAAAACTTTGTTAATTTTCTGGAAAGAAAATCTTCCTTTATTAAATACCTGCTTTATGCACATAATAAGAATTCTTCCTGAAAATTTTCTTTTTTAACCAAATTAGTAAGAAAATGTTGTTGAATTTCCTTTTTAACTATATGTGTTTTTCTGATATCTTGCGTGATATGTTTGTTGCCACAACACACAAATGCAGATAGTTATGAGTAATTTTAGGCTCCTTTTGCCCCTCTTTCCCGTAAAGTTTTATTAAACAAAATTGTTGTTAGCTTGTTTTATTTTTAGGGAAAATAGTTGAATGTGTGTAAATTCCTTTTACTCTCTATATTTGAATTTTGTATAGTTTTTTCTTTTGAAAATATAAATCAAAGTGTTGTCATGTCTAAAGTTTAACAAAGTTTTGCTTTAACAACGAGTTGAAAGTTTTTCGCATAAAAATTTAAAATCTCTTTACATGTAACTTGTATGTATATGTGAGTTGGCAGGGCCCAGGATAAATAGGATATGAATTTATGTTGAAGTGTGATAATTAAAGAGAAATTTCATATGCTGGTTTAAAGTTGCAATTAATGAGAAAAAAGTACCTGGTTAGTTGATATGAAAAATTTTAGTTTTTCAGAGAGGAAATTTTTTTACACACCTGTTTAATTATATTGTAGCTGACATTTATTCTTTATACATATATTAGATAATGAAATATGTATATTTACATTTGGTTTATCATCTGCTTTCTTTTAAGAAAAGTACCAAAATAGTACTTTTATTATGTGGACCAAAAGTTTGTAATGGTGGTTATAAAAGATTCGTCACAGCAGATTAAACCTTTTCCTTTTTTGTAATGTTTCCTTTCCATTGAGACTTGTATGAAGCTTCAAAAAGGTTGAAGAACAAACATAAATAAAAATTGTGAAAATGACTTAAATTAATTGCATTTTATGACATGGAAGGCAGCAAAGAACACGCACGGACAACAGGGGGAGAGCAAGAAGGGGAAGAGAAAAAGGGCCAGGGAAGGGGAAAAGGGCGAAAGCCGCGGAGGACGGGGCAGGGGGAAAGGGGGAAAGGACACGCAGAGAAAAAAGGCAAACAGCGAGCGAGCGAGCGAGCGAGCGAGCGAGCGAGCGAGCGAGGAGCGAGCGAGCGAGCAGCGAGCGAGCGAGCGAGCGAGCGAGAGCGAGCGAGCGAGCGAGCGAGCGAGCGAGCGAGCGAGCGAGCGAGCGAGCGAGCGAGCGAGCGAGCGAGCGAGCGAGCGAGCGAGCGAGCGAGCGAGCGAGCGAGCGAGCGAGCGAGCGAGCGAGCGAGCGAGCGAGCGAGCGAGAGAGCGAGCGAGCGAGCGAGCGAGCGAGCGAGAGCGAGAGCGAGCGAGCGAGCGAGCGAGCGCGAGCGAGCGAGCGAGCGAGCGAGAGAGCGAGCGAGCGAGCGAGAGAGCGAGCGAGCGAGCGAGCGAGCGAGCGAGCGAGCGAGCGAGCGAGCGAGCGAGCGAGCGAGCGAGCGAGCGAGCGAGCGAGCGAGCGAGCGAGCGAGCGAGCGAGCGAGCGAGCGAGCGAGCGAGCGAGCGAGCGAGCGAGCGGAGCGAGCGAGCGAGCGATGCAGAGCGAGCAGCGAGCGAGCGAGCGAGCGAGCGAGCGAGCGAGCGAGCGAGCGAGCGAGCGAGCGAGCGAGCGAGCGAGCGAGCGAGCGAGCGAGCGAGCGAGCGAGCGAGCGAGCGAGCGAGCGAGCGAGCGAGGAGCGAGCGAGCGAGCGAGCGAGCGAGCGAGCGAGCGAGCGAGCGAGCGAGCGAGCGAGCGAGCGAGCGAGCGAGCGAGCGAGCGAGCGAGCGAGCGAGCGAGCGAGCGAGCGAGCGAGCGAGCGAGCGAGCGAGCGAGCGAGCGAGCGAGCGAGCGAGCGAGCGAGCGAAGCGAGCGAGCGAGGAGCGAGCGAGCGAGCGAGCGAGCGAGCGAGCGAGCGAGCGAGCGAGCGAGCGAGCGAGCGATCTATCTAGCTATCTATCTATCTATCTATCTATCTATCTATCTATCTAGTATCTATCTATCTATCTATCTATCTATCTATCTATCTATCTATCTATCTATCTATCTATCTATCTATCTATCTATCTATCTATCTATCTATCTATCTATCTATCTATCTATCTATCTATCTATCTATACTTTTCTCTGTCTGTAATGAGAAGAAATGCAGCAATATAATTTCCTTTTTTTAATTTCCATACATATTTGGTTTTCATCTCCTTCCCCCGCCCTCCTTTGGTGTAAAATTATGTCTAAAGAGATGACATTAAACCAACAATAACAATAAAAATAATGAAAAATTGTGCGCTTTTCTGACATATGATTGCAGAAAGTAAAAGAAATATTGTGGTTTAATTATAACATTTAACACATCGTACGATTTCCACTTTATATTTACAAAAATAAAAGGGGAAATGTCAAAGGAATTAATTCCTTTCTCACAATTTCTTGAACTTAAAGTTTCTTTAAAATTAACCTATTTTTTCCTTTTTAACAAAAGAATCTATAGCATTGTTGCAACATATAATTGGGTATTGAAAACTTTTTCTTTGTTAAAATTGATTTAAGTTCAGCAACAAATATTGCATAAACTCTGCAGCTACTGGAGTTATCCTGTCATTGTCTGTAAATCAATACTTGTATGAATGTGTGTTAATGCTCTGGCTATCACGTAACTTTATCCCTGCACTTTGATAATCTTTTTTACAATCCTCCATCATTATTTGTTGGACAATTGTGTCAGTGTGTTTTCTAATTCTCCATCTCTAACATTTGCTCTTTAAATGTAAGTTTTTTGCCTTTCTGTTGCTCACATTGGTTTGTTTGTCTGTCAATGATCTTGTTTTCGAATTGTTTTATAGGTTTTTTTTTGTTGCTGCTGTGGTACGTCTACTGTTGCTGCAACGAAAAAAGTATGTGGGGCAGAAAAAAAATCCACTATATCTTGTTTAACTAAACCACTTTGGATAGTTTAGGGTCATATTATGGCTTGTTTTCCTGCTGCTTTTATTTCAGAATCTTTTTTTTTTTGCTCTACAGTTTTCGTTTTTTGTTTAATTCTCTTCGTCTTTTGTGTTAAAAAGTTTAAAATTGTATATTGGTTCTCGGTTTAAAAAATGCATAAAACAGCAAAAGTTTGTTTGGGGCAACAAAAAAAAAAAAAAAAAAAAAATTCCCCATACAAAAGTTTGTTTTTGGTAGTTTGATTATTGTTTGTTTTTTTCTGTCTTCTCTTAGTGTCCTTTGATGCTGGCTGAAAAAATTACTAGTTCAGTTTTGTATAGTTTTTTTTTTTGTTTGTGAGAAAAGCATACAATTTAATAAGTTTTTGTCAAAGGACTCATGTTGATGATGTTAAAAAATGATTTTTGGGTCAAAATGGCAAAAAAATACTTTTTGAAAAAATACCAAAAATAGTACTTTTCCTCGAAAATGTACCAAAGTGGATTTTAAGTGCAGAATTTTATTAATATTTCTCACAAAACTCTTGTTGGACATGTTTAATAGTCATATTTTCGTAAAAGTAACAAAAATACGACTTTTTATAAAAAAAAGTACCAAAATTTTTTACAAAAAGTACCAAAAAGGAGTTTTTCATAACTATTCAATAACATTTAAAAAAATAAAAAAGTACTTTTTTAGAAAAATAAAAATGTTTATAAGAAAAATACTGAACAATAGAGACGGAAGAGATGTAAATATGAAATTTTTAGTGTAAAAATGTACTTTTTTAAAAAAAGTACCTTAAAGCAACTTTATTCTCAAAAAGCAAGCAATTCGATTTGGAGGCCAAAATTAGAGAAATTCCTCAAACAGAATCGTTTTGTGCAAAAAAATGAAAATAAATACTTTTTATAAAAAAGTACCAAAAAGGTACTTTTTACTAAAAAGTACCAAGAAAACTACATTTAAAACGAATACCTATAGAAGACAGTAGAAAGCAACTCATTGGGGAGAAAAAAAGAATTTGTTTGTGTAGAAATTGCTAAAAAGCCCTTTTTTAAAAAAGTACCAAAAAAGTACTTTTCCTTTAAAAGGTGGCAAATTAAGTTTGAAGCCTAAATGTTGATAATTTTGTCACACAACACCTTCGTAGAACATATTAAATGTGTTTATTTTGTAATAAAGAACAAAAACTACTTTTTATACAAAAAGTACCAAAAAAGTACTACATTTAAAACGAATACCTATAGAAATTAGAAAATAACTCATTGGGGAGAAAAAAAAGAATTTGTTTGTGTAGAAATTGCTAAAATGACCTTTTTTAAAAAAGTACCAAAAAAGTACTTTTTCTTTAAAAAGTAGCAATATAAATTTGAAGCCTTAAAGTTGATAATTTTGTCACACAACAACTTCGTAGAACATTTTATATGTTTTTTTTGTAATAATGAACAAAAACTACTTTTTTACAAAAAGTACTAAAAAAGTATTTTTCTAAAAAGTGTCAATAACACAGTTTTATAGCTTGTATTTGCAATCACAGCCTTGAAAATTGAGTTTTTCAAACAATTTAGAGATTTAAAAAAAGTACTGAATCTACTACTTTTTTTAAAAAAGCCAAAAATTCCTAAAATTATGTTTTTTAAATAAATTACCATATTCTGAAACTGTGAGGTAAATTTAAGAGCTTTTTCAAAAAAGTACAAAAAATACTACTTTTTTAAAAAAAATTAAAAAACTCCCTAGAATTTAATTTATTTATATTTTCTTAATTAAAAGCTGTATTTTTGTTTAAATTCTATATACATAACTTCAACTCTTTTACATAATGTGACAGTTGCTGCTACACATTAAAATATTAGCTGTGCCACACACACATCCTTGTCATATACTTTTTAACTTAGATTTTCTTCTTTTTTTGTTGGTAAAACCAAAAAAAAAACTTTATACTTTATTCTTGTGTGATAAAATTTTAAATTCAAATATAAAAGAAAGTCTGACACTCGGTAATTGTTTTTAACAAAACCTTTGTCAGTTTTAAATACAAAAAGTGAAATGTAGTAGAAAAACATGAATCTGTTTTGCTGTAATCCAAAAGGATTTAATTTTAAAAATATTAAAAAAAAATATAGAAAAGCTTTGTTCATGCTTCCACATGCGATTAAAAAATGACACCTAAAGATAACACAGAGGTGGCTTTATAAAATGCTAAAAATAGGTTTAGTTTTAAAAGGGCCTTAAATTCTCCTTATGGAGAAACTAGGAAAGTATATTTCATTTCAACACCTTTGCTTCATGAGCCGCCAGCCAAACATCTCACTAGAAAACACTTAAAAGAGAATATTTATTTTAATGTTTTAAGTGGAAATGTTTGTACTCTGCAGTAAAACTTAGTAAATATAATAAGCACCCACCCACAAACACACACTTCAACCAAACACATCCTTACATTTACATTTAACTTTACACTTACATACATACATATCTTGTGACTCTCCTTGTTGTTGTTGCTGTATATAAAAATTTTGGCAACACCTGCTGCCCCTGTTTTTTTAATTTTTTTTGCAAGGAAAAAACTTTTGATTCTTTTTTCTTTCGTTGAAACATGAATATTCCCAAGATCATGTTTTCATTTCTTTTGTCTTATTTTGACTTTAAAACAAAAAAATAAGTAAAATTATTCATACAAATGTGTAGTTTTTAATAGAAGAAGAGAAACTACAGTTATGGCAATAAAAGTAGCCAGATTTTATAACTTTTTGGAAGTTTTTTTTATAAACATATTCATAACTCTTTTTTCTTACTTTCTTTACAGGTAAGTTTTTTACAAAAAGTTGTAAACTTTTAAAAATTGTCACTTATTTTAAGGTAAGATTAAATAAATATATCACTATGACTAAGCTATGACTAGACTGTGAGTAGACTATGACTAGACTATGACTAGACTATGACTAGACTATGACTAGACTATGACTAGACTATGACTAGACTATGACTAGAATATGACTAGACTATGACTAGACTATGACTAGACTATGACTAGACTATGACTAGACTATGACTAGACTATGACTAGACTATGACTAGACTATGACTAGACTATGACTAGACTATGACTAGACTATGACTAGACTATAGCTAGACTATGACTAGACTATGACTAGACTATGACTAGACTATGACTAGACTGACTAGACTATGACTAGACTATGACTAGACTATGACTAGGACTATGACTAGACTATGACTAGACTATGACTAGACTATGACTAGACTATGACTAGACTATGACTAGACTATGACTAGACTATGACTAGACTATGACTAGACTATGACTAGACTATGACTAGACTATGACTAGGACTATGACTAGACTATGACTAGACTATGACTAGACTATGACTAGACTATGACTAGACTATGACTAGACTATGACTAGACTATGACTAGACTATGACTAGACTTGACTAGGACTATGACTAGACTATGACTAGACTATGACTAGACTATGACTAGACTATGACTAGACTATGACTAGACTATGACTAGACTATGACTAGACTATGACTAGACTATGACTAGACTATGACTAGACTATGACTAGACTCTGACTAGACTATGACTAGACTATGACTAGACTATGACTAGACTATGACTAGACTATGACTAGACTATGACTAGACTATGACTAGACTATGACTAGACTATGACTAGACTATGACTAGACTATGACTAGACTATGACTAGACTATGACTAGACTATGACTAGACTATGACTAGACTATACTAGACTATGACTAGACTATGACTAGACTATGACTAGACTATGACTAGACTATGACTAGACTATGACTAGACTATGACTAGACTATGACTAGACTATGACTAGACTATGACTAGACTATGACTAGACTATGACTAGACTATGACTAGACTATGACTAGACTATGACTAGACTATGACTAGACTATGACTAGACTATGACTAGACTATGACTAGACTATGACTAACTATGACTAGACTATGACTAGACTATGACTAGAATGACTAGACTATGACTAAACTATGACTAGACTATGACTAGACTATGACTAGACTATGACTAGACTATGACTAGACTATGACTAGACTATGGCTAGACTATGACTAGACTATGACTAGACTATGACTATGACTATGACTAGACTATGACTAGACTATGACTAGACTATGACTAGACTATGACTAGACTATGACTAGACTATGACTAGACTATGACCAGACTATGACTAGACTATGACTAGACTATGACTAGACTATGACTAGACTATGACTAGACTATGACTAGACTGTATACTAGACTATGTATAGTTTAACAAATAGACTAGACCATAGACTATTGACTAGAATATTGACTAGACTATAGACTAGACTATAGACTAGACTATAGACTAGACTATAGACTAGACTATAGACTAGACTATAGACTAGACTATAGACTAGACTATAGACTAGACTATAGACTAGACTATAGACTAGACTATAGACTAGACTATAGACTAGACTATAGACTAGACTATAGACTAGACTATAGGCTATACTATTGACTAAACTTCTGACAAGACTATTGACTAGACTAGAATATTGACTAAACTTCTGACAAGACTATTGACTAGACTAGAATATTGACTAGACTATAGACAATACTATTGACTAAACTTCTGACTAGACTATTAACTAGACTAGATTATTGACTAGGCTATTAACTAAACTATAGACTAGACTGAAATCTAGACTAACTACTATACAATAAACTAGACTATAGACTAGACTATAGACTAGACTATAAACTGGACTATAAAGTGGACTAAAAACTAGACTATAGACTAGACTATAGACTAAACTATTGACTATATTATGACTAGACTATAGACTAGAAAATTGACTAGACTATAGACTATACTATTGACTACACTACTGACTAGACTATTGACTACACTAGATTATTGAATACGCTATAGACTAGAATATACTAGACTATACACTAGACTAAAAAGTAGACTATCTACTATACAATAAACTACACTATAGATTAGACTATATACTACTCTACTACTTGACTTTAGACTAGACTAGACTATAGGCTATACTAGACTATAGAATAGAATATTGACTAGACTATATACTAGACTGTAGACTAGACTATATGTTAGATTATAGACTAGACTATAGACTAAACAATAGACTAGATTATTGACTAGATTCTAGACTATACAATAAACTTTAACTAGTCTAGTCAATAATTTTTGTTTTTTTCGACTACAACTAGACTATAGAATGGACTATAGAATAGACTATAGACTAGGCTGTAGACTAGGCTATAGACTTGGCTGTAGACTAGACCATAGACTAAACTATAGAGTAGACTATAGAATAAACTGTAGACGGTACTATAGAATAGTCTAATTTATAGACTTTAGACTAGACTAGACATTGACTAGTCTAGTCTATGGGCATTATACTTAACAATTTATCAAAGGTTAATTAAACAAATTTTCATACAACATTTGTTCTATAAACCTTTAGTAAATTGTTATGAATAAGGCAGTATAAGTTTTCTTTTTTTAGACTACTACTTTTTATCGTTTCACTGTTTTGTGTTAAATAAAATATAAATGTAATGCAAATCGTTGCAAATGAGTTTTTTTTTACATACATATAGTTTGTACAAAATATATTTAGCATGTAGTATTTTTATGCAAATGTATGTTAACTGCTTTTCGTAGACTTAAAATAAAAATAAAACATTTTTCTTTAACAACGCAGAAAAACAAATTTCTTCACTTGAAATATAAAATAAATCAAAAATTTATTTGCAATTTTGTTGAAAAGAGAGAAACAAGATGAAAGAAAACCTAGTCGAAGACGACAACATGTTGTAAGATTGTTAGTTACTTTGTTGCAAGCTGTCGACTGCTTACAATTTTATCATATATATTTTTTTCAACAAAGACTTACTTATGAATGTGTAATTTTCATTCGGAGAATTTTTTTGAACTTTTGTTTTAAAATTTAGTGCGAAAATAATACAATACCAGGGGGAGCATTATTCGAAAAACAAACTGGGGATTAGATCAAAGCCCACAGTTTATCTATTATATTTCACAGTAATTGAAAATAATTTCTTAAAATATTTAATGTTTATGCAATCAAATTAATTACTGGAAAATAATAATAAACAACAAACAGAAAAGCTATTTTTTAAATGATGCACTCATTTAATTTGTCTAAATCGTATAAGACTTTAAGAAAAATAGCTAAAACATTTTTTAATCTGTCTAAAAATATTTTATTTAAATAAAATTAAAATTTTTAGTAAAAAATAGAAAAATATTTAAAATATTTTATATTCTAAACAAATATGTATGTAACAACATAAATCTTCTTACGTTTAACAGCAAAAATGTAATTATTCTTAAACAATAAGAAATTGTTTACATTTCATATAAAACATTTTTAAGGCATTTTTTATAAAATAAAATTTTAAATTAAGAATTAAATAAATATCTATAACAATATAAATAAAATATTTTTTAAAATAATTTCTACCAACAAAAAAATTAAATAAATAAAACCAGTAAAATTATAAAAGCCTTTCAAAAATCACCCAAGAACCATAAAATTTTTTACTTTTATCTTATAAATAAAACCATAAGCTATTAAAAGTAACAAATATCTTGAGCCACTTTCAAGGATTACATATAGCAGCACTTGTATAGATTTCTTAAAATTTTTTGTTTTCTTTAAAATTTATAACTTTTTATTTATTTTCCATTTAATTTAAGTATTTACATACATATGTATATATTTATGTAAAATTTATTTATCCATATTTTTCATTTTATTTTAAATCTGTTACACAAAAATGTCATATTTTCTTGACAAACTGAAGGCAATGGCATTTCCAATTTATCACTCCGTTTGCTAAATATCCTAGGAAACTACTTTTGACTATACCAGGACTAGACTATGACTAGACTATGACTAGACTATGACTAGACTATGACTAGACTATGACTAGACTATGACTAGACTATGACAAGACTATGACTAGACTATGACTAGACTATGACTAGACTATGACTAGACTATGACTAGACTATGACTAGACTATGACTAGACTATGACTAGACTATGACTAGACTATGACTAGACTATGACTAGACTATGACTAGACTATGACTAGACTATGACTAGACTATGACTAGACTATGACTAGACTATGACTAGACTAGACTGACTAGACTATGACTAGACTATGACTAGACTATGACTAGACTATGACTAGACTATGACTAGACTATGACTAGGACTATGGACTAGACTACTGACTAGACTATGACTAGACTATGACTAGACTATGACTAGACTATGACTAGACTATGACTAGACTATGACTAGACTATGACTAGACTATGACTAGACTATGACTAGACTATGAATAGACTATGACTAGACTATGACTAGACTATGACTAGACTATGACTAGACTATGACTAGACTATGACTAGACATGACTACTATGACTAGACTACTTGACTAGACTATGACTAGACTATGACTAGACTATGACTAGAATATGACTAGACTATGACTAGACTATGACTAGACTATGGAATAGACTATGACTAGACTATGACTAGACTATGACTAGACTATGACTAGACTATGACTAGACTATGACTAGACTATGACTAGACATGACTAGCTATGACTAGACTATGACTAGACTATGACTGAGACTATGACTAACTATGACTAGACTATGACTAGACTAGACTATGACTAGACTATGACTAGACTATGACTAGACTATGACTAGACTATGACTAGACTATGACTAGACTATGACTAGACTATGACTAGACTATGACTAGACTATGACTAGACTATGACTAGACTATGACTAGACTATGACTAGACTATGACTAGACTATGACTAGACTATGACTAGACTATGACTAGACTATGACTAGACTATGACTAACTATGACTAGACTATGACTAGACTATGACTAGACTATGACTAGACTATGACTAGACTATGACTAACGACTAGACTATGACTAGACTATGACTAGACTATGACTAGACTATGACTAGACTATGACTAGACTATGACTAGACTATGACTAGACTATGACTAGACTATGACTAGACTATGACTAGACTATGACTAGACTACTAGACTATGACTAGACTATGACTAGACTATGACTAGACTATGACTAATGACTAGACTACTATACTATACTATACTATACTATACTATACTATACTATACTATACTATACTATACTATACTATACTATACTATACTATACTATACTATACTATACTATACTATACTATACTATACTATACTTACTATACTATACTATACATACTATACTATACTATACTATACTATACTATACTATCTATACTACTATACTATACTATACTATACTATACTATACTATACTATACTATACTATACTATACTATACTATACTAATACTATACTATACTATACTACTATACTATACTATACTATACTATACTATACTATACTATACTATACTATACTTACTATACTATACTATACTATACTATACTATACTATACTATACTATACTATACTAACTAACTATACTATACTATACTATACTATACTATACTATACTATACTATACATACTATACTATACTATACTAACTATACTATACTATACTATACTATACTATACTATACTATACTATACTATACTATACTATACTATACTATACTATACTATACTATACTATACTATACTATACTATACTATACTATACTATACTATACTATACTATACTATACTATACTATACTATACTATACTATACTATACTATACTATACTATACTATACTATACTATACTATACTATACTATACTATACTATACTATACTATACTATACTATACTATACTATACTATACTATACTATACTATACTATAGACATATAGACTATACTATAGACTATAGACTATAGACTATAGACTATAGACTATAGACTATAGACTATAGACTATAGACTATAGACTATAGACTAGACTATACTATACTATAGACTAGACTAGACTGACTAGACTAGACTATAGACTAGACTATAGACTAGACTATAGACTAGACTAGACTATAGACTAGACTATAGACTAGACTATAGACTAGACTATAGACTAGACTATAGACTAGACTATAGACTAGACTATAGACTAGACTATAGACTAGACTATAGACTAGACTATAGACTAGACTATAGACTAGACTATAGACTAGACTATAGACTAGACTATAGACTAGACTATAGACTAGACTAGACTATAGACTAGACTATAGACTAGACTATAGACTAGACTATAGACTATAGACTAGACTATGGACTAGACTATAGACTAGACTATAGACTAGACTATAGACTAGACTATGGACTAGACTATAGACTAGACTATGGACTAGACTATAGACTAGACTAGACTATAGGCTAGACTATAGACTAGACTATAGACTGGACTATAGACTAGACTATAGACTTAACTATAGACTAGACTATAGGCTAGACTATAGACTAGACTATGGACTAGACTATAGACTAGACTATAGCCTATATTATAGGCTAGACTATAGCAAGTCTATAGACTAATCCATATGCTAGTTTATGGTCTTTCGTAACTTGTCATTAATATTTCTTAGGTATAGTGCATTTAAAGTTCGCCTCTTTCTAATAAGGCCCTTTTTGGCTTACTTTCTGTCACATCCTTTTCCAATTAAAACAGATAACAGACATTTTAATTGAATTTCAATGACTAGAGGTCATATTTAAAAAAAATAATTATATAAGTTTTTCTTTAAGATTTCTGGGGCAAAAAGAGATTTTTTTTTCTTCTACAAAAAGTTATAAATAACAATTTGGTAAATTTTGCCAATTGCTTTGCAGTGTAATTTTTTTCCTTAATACTCGATTTCATTTTAGCCTAAAGCCCTAAAGAAACTAAAATACAAATTGCTTTTCTTAAGAAAAAGAAAAGCAAAATGTCTTTGCTGTGAATCTTATGGAATATTGTTAAAGGGCTGGGAAAAAAACTATGAAAGGAAAAAGACTTTAAATATATAGAATAAAACGATAATATTCAATAGTTTAATATACAATATTTCTGTTAGTTCTATTAATATTTTGTTACAAAAGTTTTCAATATTTTAGAGAAATATATATGTACACAGAGAAAAAAGTTTAAAGTTTTTCGGATATTAATTATATTATGATCACTGTGATTAAATTACTTCCCAATTATGGGATCTAAATTTTGAAAGTTAAATTTCTTGAAATCGTGTTAACACATAATTTTTCTCTCTGTGTAGAAACAGTTTTTTGTTTAAATTTAATATTTTTAAAATAAACTATTTCGTTTTTGTTTGTTTGTTCTCTTAACAAGTGTAATTTAGTATTAATGGCAAACAATTTGTTGTCTAGTTTAAATGTTGTAATAATAAAAGCTTTTTTATTTCATTCTCATTCATTCATGCAACACTCATCGTCATTCTATGTGAATGCATGCATTTCTTTATCAACGCGCCCTAAAGTATGCTCGAGTTGTGTGAAAAAACAAAAACAATAGGGGGAATTTCAAATGTTTGCTGTTGCTAAAGATTGTAACAATTGGTTGAAGTATGAACTAAAAAAATAGATTGTTGATCAATGTTCAAATAAATTTCAACATTTTATAATTACTGGATTTAAAATTTAAAAAGTAAATCAAATATTAAAAGTTGAACAATTAATTTAACTCAATTTTTCATCTTCAATTAAACACTAGATATATTAGCATTATTTTTAATTTCTTAACTGGGTTATCTTTTTCTATCAAGCAAGTCATTTTGTAAAGTATGTTAGTAGCATTCAATTTACGCTCTAAAGTATGCTTTACAAAATAACCATCATTAAGTATTATGATTTTTATATTATTCATTTTTCACTCCTTCTGTTAACAAAGTTTGATAAGTTTAACAAAAAGCTTTTTTTTTTTCTTCAATTTACTAAGAAAAACTGAAAATAAAATTGTATATGTTGTTTTTTAATAAAAAGAAACATTTTCCCAAAAAGAAAACGCCTGTGAAATTTATAAGAAAATGTTAAACTAAAACGTTTTTGATGTTCTCTGCCATAAGTGTTGTAATATAAAGATGAGCTGAAAAAAAAACAACACAGCAAGTAGTTAGAGTGCAACACAAAAGGTTGCAGATGTTGCATATGAAAGTGGCAAATTGCTGATATGTTTGTGATAATGATGATGTGACAATTTTTTTCATGTATGTGTTAATGTTACTGCAGAATACATATTTTTATTTTAATAAAATATGTCAGAATAATCTGCGAAACTCTAATGGAGCATAAAAAGAGATTTTGGCAAGAATTATTCATATGAAATTCATTTAGTATAGTATAGTCTAAATTGTCTATAGTCTAGTCTATAGTCTAGTCTATAGTCTAGTCTATAGTCTAGTCTATAGTCTAGTCTATAATCTAGTCTATAGTCTAGTCTATAGTCTAGTCTATAGTCTAGTCTATAGTCTAGTCTATAGTCTAGTCTATAGTCTAGTCTATAGTCTAGTCTATAGTCTAGTCTATAGTCTAGTCTATAGTCTAGTCTATAGTCTAGTCTATAGTCTAGTCTATAGTCTAGTCTATAGTCTAGTCTATAGTCTAGTCTATAGTCTAGTCTATAGTCTAGTCTATAGTCTAGTCTATAGTCTAGTCTATAGTCTAGTCTATAGTCTAGTCTATAGTCTAGTCTATAGTCTAGTCTATAGTCTAGTCTATAGTCTAGTCTATAGTCTAGTCTATAGTCTAGTCTATAGTCTAGTCTATAGTCTAGTCTATAGTCTAGTCTATAGTCTAGTCTATAGTCTAGTCTATAGTCTAGTCTATAGTCTACTCTATAGTCTAGTCTATAGTCTAGTCTATAGTCTAGTCTATAGTCTAGTCTATAGTCTAGTCTATAGTCTAGTCTATAGCCTAGTCTATAGTCTAATCTATAGTCTAATCTATAGTCTAGTCTATAGTCTAGTCTATAGTCTAATCTATAGTCTAGTCTATAGTCTAGTCTATAGTCTAGTCTATAGTCTAATCTATAGTCTAGTCTATAGTCAAGTCTATAGTCTAATCATAGTCTAGTCATAGTCTAGTCATAGTCTAGTCATAGTCTAGTCATAGTCTAGTCATAGTCTAGTCATAGTCTAGTCATAGTCTAGTCATAGTCTAGTCATAGTCTAGTCATAGTCTAGTCATAGTCTAGTCATAGTCTAGTCATAGTCTAGTCATAGTCTAGTCATAGTCTAGTCATAGTCTAGTCATAGTCTAGTCATAGTCTAGTCATAGTCTAGTCATAGTCTAGTCATAGTCTAGTCATAGTCTAGTCATAGTCTAGTCATAGTCTAGTCATAGTCTAGTCATAGTCTAGTCATAGTCTAGTCATAGTCTAGTCATAGTCTAGTCATAGTCTAGTCATAGTCTAGTCATAGTCTAGTCATAGTCTAGTCATAGTCTAGTCATAGTCTAGTCATAGTCTAGTCATAGTCTAGTCATAGTCTAGTCATAGTCTAGTCATAGTCTAGTCATAGTCTAGTCATAGTCTAGTCATAGTCTAGTCATAGTCTAGTCATAGTCTAGTCATAGTCTAGTCATAGTCTAGTCATAGTCTAGTCATAGTCTAGTCATAGTCTAGTCATAGTCTAGTCATAGTCTAGTCATAGTCTAGTCACTAGTCTAGTCATAGTCTAGTCATAGTCTAGTCATAGTCTAGTCATAGTCTAGTCATAGTCTAGTCATAGTCTAGTCATAGTCTAGTCATAGTCTAGTCATAGTCTAGTCATAGTCTAGTCATAGTCTAGTCATAGTCTAGTCATAGTCTAGTCATAGTCTAGTCATAGTAGTCATAGTCTAGTCATAGTCTAGTCATAGTCTAGTCATAGTCTAGTCATAGTCTAGTCATAGTCTAGTCATAGTCTAGTCATAGTCTAGTCATAGTCTAGTCATAGTCTAGTCATAGTCTAGTCATAGTCTAGTCATAGTCTAGTCATAGTCTAGTCATAGTCTAGTCATAGTCTAGTCATAGTCTAGTCATAGTCTAGTCATAGTCTAGTCATAGTCTAGTCATAGTCTAGTCATAGTCTAGTCATAGTCTTCATAGTCTAGTCATAGTCTAGTCATAGTCTAGTCATAGTCTAGTCATAGTCTAGTCATAGTCTAGTCATAGTCTAGTCATAGTCTAGTCATAGTCTAGTCATAGTCTAGTCATAGTCTAGTCATAGTCTAGTCATAGTTTAGTCATAGTCTAGTCATAGTCTAGATATGATCTAGTCATGGTCTAATCATAGTTTATTCCATTCTACATCACAGTCTGGTCATAGTCTAGTCATATTATAGTCCAGTCTTTAGTATATTCTATAGTCCAGTTATGACCCATTCGTATTTAAATAGTAGTGCAGTCACACAATCGTACAATTACTTTTCGATTATGTTTCGCAATATATTTTTTTTTATTTTATTTTTTGCTATTCTTAAATTTATTACAATAATAAAAAACACGTCCATAAATTTCTAAAATATTGTTTAACTATTTTTTAAAAACAAAAATTTAAAACAATAGCAAAAACTCATCTTTGTTAGCAATTTTTACACTACACAAACTTTTATCTAGTTTCAAGCGTATTTTCACATAAAATACACAATACTAATTAAAAAAGCAACATCGTCAAGCATGATGCTGCACAATGGTACCAAAGTTAATAAAACTTTATTATGCACTTTTCTCCCCTTCGCTTTTCGAGTGATAAACGTTGTTTGCTATAATGCTTTTAGGAAAAATATATATAAATTGTATTAGTCATATATAACATGACTAACATGGATTAGATTTAATAATTATATTTTATTTTACAATTAATTGTGGTTGTCATCTTAGGGCACATACATGCATATGTACATGTCCCTCTTGCTCTAGTCATTTTATTTATAAAACTTAAATCATAATTATTTTGCAAATATGTATAATAAAAAAAGAAAATCCTTAAATACATCCGTATATAATTGTAAATAATATCAAGAACAAGTGCCCAATAGGAAATTTTTAGATTAGAATAAAATGTCGTCACGAGAGAAACAAATCCTTGTTTACATTTGATACATTTAATAACTACTCTGCTGATATATGAACAGGTAGAAAAGAAATTCAGCAAAGCTGGTGAAATTCATGTGTCATTAATCCTGTAACATATCAAGTGGGCATGTTAATCATTCAAACACAAATATAATTTAAGAAAGAAAAGAAGACGCAACCAGAAGGAAAACATAAATTTTAACAATGTTAAGAATGTTTTACGGAAAATTGTATTAGACTCTCATATTCACATAAATATGTATTAGTATAATACATACATGTTACCATATACATATACAAAAATACATAAACTTAAATGTTTTTCTATGTGCATGACACTTGTCATTATTTATGTTTTAAATGTTCAAGGTGCTTTTATAACCGACATTTTTGGGTGATAATCTCGAAATTTGGCCTTTTAATTAAAATGATTTTATATCTTAAAAATCTGTGTACCACATTTTTTTTTTTTTTTTTGAAAATGGTCGGGGAATTTTCCGGAAATTTACCTTTTTTGTAGTTCAAACAATTTCATATTTTCGAAAATAAAACATTATGAATTTTACCAACTTTATCTTGTAATATTTTTTAAATATTCCCGGGAATTCCCCCGGACGTTATAATATGAAAACCCTAATGACAATGAGGGATAATGTGAAAAAAAACTTAAGTAAATGTATTTGAAAGGTGTTATCCTATATTGTGTGTCATCTGACACGTCATGTAAAATTTTAGTATAATTTCTTAGACTGATTTTGTTATTGTCTTTCTACTAAAGGCACAAGTAGGCCGAGAACATAGGATTTGGGACATATGGCAGTCAAGAGAAAACGAGAGATTACTGAGATTTAAATAATTTAAGCAATTAATGTTTAGAAGTAGATAAATGAGAATATAATCATTTTCTGCTGCCATTTTCTTGTCACATACTTTCATATTTTATACATTAGACTTCGATGGTCTATGAACTATACTATGCCTAGACTATGACTAGACTATGACTAGACTATGACTAGACTATGACTAGACTATGACTAGACTATGACTAGACTATGACTAGACTATGACTAGACTATGACTAGACTATGACTAGACTATGACTAGACTAGACTATGACTAGACTATGACTAGACTATGACTAGACTATGACTAGACTATGACTAGACTAGACTATGACTAGACTATGACTAGACTATGACTAGACTATGACTAGACTATGTGACTAGACTATGACTAGACTATGACTAGACTATGACTAGACTATGACTAGACTATGACTATGACTAAGACTATGACTAGACTATGACTAGACTATGACTAGACTATGACTAGACTATGACTAGACTATGACTAGACTATGACTAGACTATGACTAGACTATGACTAGACTATGTGACTAGACTATGACTAGACTATGACTAGACTATGACTAGACTATGACTAGACTATGACTAGACTATGACTAGACTATGACTAGACTATGACTAGACTATGACTAGACTATGACTAGACTATGACTAGACTATGACTAGACTATGACTAGACTATGACTAGACTATGACTAGACTATGACTAGACTATGACTAGACTATGACTAGACTATGACTAGACTATGACTAGACTATGACTAGACTATGACTAGACTATGACTAGACTATGACTAGACTATGACTAGACTATGACTAGACTATGACTAGACTATGACTAGACTATGACTAGACTATGACTAGACTATGACTAGACTATGACTAGACTATGACTAGACTATGACTAGACTATGACTAGACTATGACTAGACTATGACTAGACTATGACTAGACTATGACTAGACTATGACTAGACTATGAATATACAAATAACGTCCAAAAAGGTCAATAATTTAATTTTTTTTGTTTTCTAACATTGAAATTCCTGTTTTCCTGCAGTTTTCCCCAAACTATTTGTCGTTCATGATTATTTGTTAATTTCAACAAATTTTAACAAATTTTAACGATTTTCACATTTCTCACATTCCTCCATTTTAATGCTTGCAAATGCTCTTAAAGTAATTTTTTCCAATTTGAAAAACGTATTTCGTTTTATATTTATTCGTACGTTTTTTTCGTTTTTTTTTTCTCCTCAAGCTCACGACATTTAAACAACTAATCGTAATATCCTTTTCTCTAACATTGCTATTGCATCCTTTGGCAATTACCATACAAGTTTATATTGTTGTTGTCGTCTAACATTGAGTTTGGTGTGGCGGAGGAGGAAGGGTAAGAAAGGCGAGTCAGATGAGAACTAAACAAAACGGATGTCACGCGATGATTTGTATCCGTTTTGTATGATTTTTCCATTTTTTTTGTTTTTTTGTTGCCAATGTATGTATGTGAACAGTTAATTTCATTTTGTGAAACATGTTGGGAATATCTAATAAACTTTGACAAAAAAAAGAAGAAAATTAACTAACAATAGATACAAACCTGAAAATGAAAAATGCTGGCATTCGGGGTAACGGGATTTATTAATTATGAGAAAGAAAACTTTTTATTATATAATACATTTGCTGGTATCGTAGGTGTTTAATTAAAAATATAAATATCCAGTTAGTTTTATTTCCTTAGTAACACCCTAAAAGTTAGACACGTTTTTAATAATTTTTTGTTATAATTCTTTACGTTTTTTTCTCGGAAATTATTTATTTTGTATATGAATTGTTTAGTTTACCAAATACTTGTTGGTTTGCAAACGCTTTTTGAAAATATGATTACTTAATTATTGCAATTTCTATGTGGCACATTACTCTCTACTTGCAACTACTTACATATTTACAAGCAAATTATTGTTACAACTGAACAGCAGCAGCCACTTCATTTGTTCACTTAAAATTACAACTCATAAACCACA
The DNA here is from genome assembly GCF_015586225.1 of Lucilia sericata. Lineage (NCBI taxonomy): Eukaryota > Metazoa > Arthropoda > Insecta > Diptera > Calliphoridae > Lucilia > Lucilia sericata. The sequence continues at coordinate 126,638 of NW_023994253.1, forward strand.
AACTCTAAAGAAACGAACATGAAAATGTTGTGCAACACAAAAAGTTTTCATATCAAAAAATTTTCCCAAAAAATATTAAATAAATGTTTCCTTTTCATGCTATGGTATATGAACAATAAACATGGAGTATTAACAACCATTAGCCGCCCCCACCCATAAAAACCCCATTTTATTATTGCCACAGTTACACTTCTTTTCATAGTTTTTTCTTCTCGTCTACATTCTACAAATAACAAAATAAAAATAAAAACTAAAAGAATGAATAGTCTTCTTTTACATGCAGATGATACTTTATTTAATGACGTATAAAATGATGAAGATGAATGTGATGAAGCTCACAATTTTTTTTCATTCGTTTTTGCCACATGCAAGTTAAAGTAAATTTTGTTGGTTGCAACTTTGGGAGAAAAAAAGGAGCAACTACTTCTGTACTTACTGCTTGCTGCTACTGATGATTTTTCCTCTGTTGTTGCCAAATCAACAATGTTATTAAAGTAACAAGTGCAATTACCTTCTAAGGGGAGAGTTTAAAAGGAATGTTTTCGTTTCACTGGCTAGACTATAGACTAGACTATAGACTAGACTATAGACTAGACTATAGACTAGACTATAGACTAGACTATAGACTAGACTATAGACTAGACTATAGACTAGACTAGACTATAGACTAGACTATAGACTAGACTATAGACTAGACTATAGACTAGACTATAGACTAGACTATAGACTAGACTATAGACTAGACTATAGACTAGACTATAGACTAGACTATAGACTAGACCAGCGGTTCCCACCGTTTTTTTCTTCACGGACCCCTTATGAAATTTAAATTTTCCCACGGACCCCAATACATGTTTCAATTTTTTGAAATAAATATATTAAAAATCGTAATCGGACAAAAACTATAATATGTATATTTATTATTTTAAAATATATTTTTAATTCATAAATATTTTTATTTAAAGATAAACAGTCTCTAATAACAAAAAAAAAAAAAAAAAAAAAAAAACAAATAAAAAGTAACATAAAAATACTTAGTATTAAAAAATATAAGATTTGTAAGAAACTTGAGATCGTTATTTTTTTACATAACATATTTTGACATAAGCAACATAAAAGTATTATAATTCATTAAATATTTTATAAAAAAATATTTCGGGAAAAATAATTTTAAAAAATAATTAAAATTGTTTTGATTTTATAATATCTTTAACATTTGGAGTGATTTCAGACAAAGCACATCTTAATTCGTTTTCAACATCTAAACGAGATCTATATTTGGTTTTTATGCATTGGAGGGCAGAGAAACTGACTTCACACAAATATGTGGATGCAAACTGTATTAGAAGTTTTAACGCTTCATTCCCCAGCAAAGAGTAAACTTTATAATATTTTAACCAAAAATCTTCAACTGTCATTGATTCAAAGTCAGACTTAGCACACGAATTATTTAGTAGTTCTATCAGTTCTTCTTGGATATTGTCAGGTATGTCAACAACAGCCATATTAAATGGATTGCAAATTAAATCGGTTTGCCAAGAAGCTGTGCTAAACTCGGGAAAATATTTGCTAAATTGTTTATGCAGTGTATATAAGTGTTTTATTATAATACTTTTTAGATTAAACATTTGGTTGTCGGAAGAATCAATAATATCATTCAGCAGAGGAAATGAAGAATATTTTGGTATGGGGGTTTCAAGGCGATCTTTCCATAACAATATTTTACACATGAATGCATTAATTGCATCGTATGCTGTCAGTATGGTCACTTGTCTGCCTTGTAGTTTCAAATTGAGATTGTTTAATGCTTCGAAAAAGTCGCAAATGTATGCGAAATAAAATTTAAAATATTTCTCAGTAAATTTTTTAAACAGTATTTCATTTTTTTCCAAAAGAAAAATTTCCACTTCTGTTTTTAAGTTGTACAATCTCTTCAGCATATTGCCCTTAGAAAGCCAACGTACAATAATTTAGTTTGTTCTGTATTTAGATCTATGCATAAGGCTTCAAATAGTCTAGTTCTTAAGGCACTCGATTTAATGAAATTTACTATATCTATAGCAGTTTGTAATGCATTTTTTAATTCTACTGGCAACGTTTTGGAAGCAAGCGCATGTCTATGAATAACGCAATGTGATCCAATCATATTTTTGTTGTTTTCCTTCGCCATCTTCAAAAAACCTGAATGCGAACCCATCATTGAAGCGGCACCATCTGTGCATATCCCGATTACTTTACTCCATGATATATTATTTTCGGATAAAAAATCGGAGAGGACCTTATAAATATCACTCCCTTTTGATGTCGTTTTTAATGATTTAACAAATAAAAACTCCTCATTTATTTTGTTTTCTTCGATAAATCTACAATAAAACAAAAGCTGACTTGAGTGAGATACATCTGTAGTTTCATCGCATTGCAGTGCAATAAATAAGGAATTTTCAATCTTTTGAAGAAGTTGTTTTTTAATATCATCTGCCATATCATCAATTCTTCTCTTGACTGAATTGTCAGAAAGAGGTATTTTTAAGATCTTTTCTTTTATGGCCATATCAAACATTTCACCAACAGCAGCTAAACACGGTTTTATTATGCGTTCGCCAATTGTGTGTGGTTTTTTTGATTTTGCTATTAACATTGAAATTTTATAGGACACTTCCATAGTTTTTTCCCTTTCTAAATTCAACTGTCCAGATAAATCCAGCTTCATATTTTTTAACGTATTTAATTTACCCCCTCATTTTATAAAACGAAACTTTCGTTAACGTAAAAAAATTGTATGAAGAATACTGGGAAATTTTTTAAAATTTGAATTTTTTCCATACAAATTTTTTTGAACGTTTTTCGTTTCGTTTTATAAAATGAGACCCTTAGATGCAAAAAAATGATTTGTCTTATTTTTGAATTGTGGATGGTTTGCTACCAAATGCCTCTCTAATTTAGACGGCTTCATTGCATCATTTGACAAAATTTTGTGACATATAACACATTGTGGCAAATCTTCATTATTTTTATTAACAAATAAATGTAAAGCCAAATTTCAAGTAATCTGTGTTATATTTTCTTTTTTTAGACATCTTTACTTTTTCACTAACTAAACTAATTTTTTTCTTGAGAATTGTAATTCACATAGAATGATAGCAAATGAAATTGTATCAAAAACGTATTAGCTGTTACGTGCTGATGATGGTACAATTTTCAGTGTTGAGCTTTAAACACTTTTTATAGGTACTTTTATGCAATTGGCCGTTATATTATCTACAATGTACGATAAAATGTTTTTGTATTTTAGTTCTTAACAAAACAAACAGATGCATGTTGAAAATGAAAAAAATATTTGTTTACTAATGAAATAAATGTGTAAAATACATTTATAAAGCAGAATGTTTTTTATTCTTTGTATTATTTCGTTCGACTTCGCGGACCCCCTAGGATTTTGCTACGGACCACTAGGGGTCCGCGGACCCCCATTTGGGAACCGTTGGAGACTAGACTATAGACTAGACTATAGACTAGACTAACTAGACTATAGACTAGACTTAGACTAGACTATAGACTAGACTATAGACTAGACTATAGACTAGACTAATAGGACTAGACTATAGACTAGACTTAGACTAGACTATAGACTAGACTATAGACTAGACTATAGACTAGACTATAGACTAGACTATAGACTAGACTATAGACTAGACTATAGACTAGGATCTAGAACTAGACTAGACTATAGGACTAGACTATAGACTAGACTATAGACTAGACTATAGACTAGACTATAGACTAGACTATAGACTAGACTATAGACTAGACTATAGACTAGACTATAGACTAGACTATAGACTAGACTATAGACTAGACTATAGACTAGACTATAGACTAGACTATAGACTAGACTATAGACTAGACTAGACTATAGACTATAGACTAGACTATAGACTAGACTAGACTAGACTATAGACTAGACTATAGACTAGACTATAGACTAGACTATAGACTAGACTAGACTAGACTATAGACTAGACTATAGACTAGACTATAGACTAGATAGACTAGACTATAGACTAGACTATAGACTAGACTATAGACTAGACTATAGACTAGACTATAGACTAGACTATAGACTAGACTATAGACTAGACTATAGACTAGACTAGACTAGACTATAGACTAGACTATAGACTAGACTATAGACTAGACTATAGACTAGACTATAGACTAGACTATAGACTAGACTATAGACTAGACTATAGACTAGACTATAGACTAGACTATAGACTAGACTATAGACTAGACTATAGACTAGACTATAGACTAGACTATAGACTAGACTATAGACTAGACTAGACTAGACTAGACTATAGACTAGACTATAGACTAGACTATAGACTAGACTATAGACTAGACTATAGACTAGACTATAGACTAGACTATAGACTAGACTATAGACTAGACTATAGACTAGACTATAGACTAGACTATAGACTAGACTATAGACTAGACTATAGACTAGACTATAGACTAGACTATAGACTAGACTATAGACTAGACTACTATAGACTAGACTATAGACTAGACTATAGACTAGACTATAGACTAACTAGACTATAGACTAGACTATAGACTAGACTATAGACTAGACTATAGACTAGACTATAGACTAGACTATAGACTAGACTATAGACTAGACTATAGACTAGACTATAGACTAGACTATAGACTAGACTATAGACTAGACTATAGACTAGACTATAGACTAGACTATAGACTAGACTATAGACTAGACTATAGACTAGACTATAGACTATAGACTAGACTATAGACTAGACTATAGACTAGACTATAGACTAGACTATAGACTAGACTATAGACTAGACTATAGACTAGACTATAGACTAGACTATAGACTAGACTATAGACTAGACTATAGACTAGACTATAGACTAGACTATAGACTAGACTATAGACTAGACTATAGACTAGACTATAGACTAGACTATAGACTAGACTATAGACTAGACTATAGACTAGACTATAGACTAGACTATAGACTAGACTATAGACTAGACTATAGACTAGACTATAGACTAGACTATAGACTAGACTATAGACCTAGACTATAGACTAGACTATAGACTAGACTATAGACTAGACTATAGACTAGACTATAGACTAGACTATAGACTAGACTATAGACTAGACTATAGACTAGACTATAGACTAGACTATAGACTAGACTATAGACTAGACTATAGACTAGACTATAGACTAGACTATAGACTAGACTATAGACTAGACTATAGACTAGACTATAGACTAGACTATAGACTAGACTATAGACTAGACTATAGACTAGACTATAGACTAGACTATAGACTAGACTATAGACTAGACTATAGACTAGACTATCGACTAGACTAGACTAGACTATAGACTAGACTATAGACTAGACTATAGACTAGACTATAGACTAGACTATAGACTAGACTATAGACTAGACTATAGACTAGACTATAGACTAGACTATAGACTAGACTATAGACTAGACTATATACTAGACTATAGACTAGACTATAGACTAGACTATAGACTAGACTATAGACTAGACTAAAACTAGACTATAGACTAGACTATAGACTAGACTGTAGACTAGACTATAGACTATACTATGGACTAGACTATAGAATAAACTGTAGACTAGACTATAGACTATACTATGGACTAAACTGTAGACTAGACTATAGACAATACTATGGACTAGACTATAGAATAAACTATAGACTAGACTATAGACTAGACTATAGACTAGGCTAAACTACAGACTAGATTACAGGCTAGACTATAGACTATATTTAAGACTAGACTATGAACTAATTTTTTGATTATTCTTTCTGACGATTAGCTCCTTTACTCCTCTGTTTAAAGCTTTATCCTCTGGAGTGTTTTATCATTTTTAACTTAATCTTAAAAAATCCCTGCAAAAATTGTGGTTGTATTTTCATATTCAGGAAAATATAACCAAAAGACAAAAGCAAACATAATCACATACAGAAGGATGATCTGTGGGTGACTTCTAAATTTTGGGCCAGCATTCATTTCAATGTTACGACAGGCTTAAAGATAGGTGATTCTACTACCAATTTTTTTGGGAATTTTTTATAGTTTGAGTTTCAGGAATTGAACGCATTTGTGTTAAAGGAGTAAGAAGTGTGTGCAATCCTATTTTGCAGCACTTTTTATTCCTTGAATCTGATTTCTATCCAGTATTTTTCATTTTTGTTTTTAGATTAACTATTGGTCATTTTATTTATGAGGTTTTCTAACAGATCCTTGTTATTTTGGGAATCTTTTACACTTGTTTTTATTTGTTGTAATTGCTCATGTTGCAATTTTTGTTGGTATTAGGAGAATTTGATGTGTGTGTGTGTGCGTGAGTGTGTATGACTTTGTTTGAGTGGTTGTTGGTGGTTGTTAGTGACATGACAGTGATGTGCTGCTGCTCGGATGTTCTATGTGGATGGAATAGTTGAGTTTGTAACAAAATTGTTCATTCATTCATGCATGCATGATGTTTTGTTAGCAAAACATATTTTTTTCTGTTTTACATAGTATTGTTGTTTCTGGTTTTTGTACAAATTCATATTTATTTAGTATGTGTGTTTGTATGTGAAAGTGTAAGATTTTAAAAGATGATGAAAAGTTAGTCCATCAGTCAGTCAGTCCGTGAATATGTTATTCCTAACTACATGTAAAATAATATTTTTATTTCTGGATTAAAGTTGTTTTGTTTTCCAGGAGGAGGAACGAAATTATGAAGAAGATTAAATATTTCTAAAGTAAAAGTTTTAGTCTTCTTGTTGTTGTTAATCATCATGTTGGTTTTAACATAAATTTTTAAATTACAAATACACACATATACACAGGCTCTCTCTCTTGCAAAGTCATGTGTGTAAATTGTTTGTTAAAAAAAGCTTAAATTTGTTTTGTAAAGCATATTTTTGAGGGTGGTAACGAGAAGAGGAGTAACAAATGGATAGAATTACAGGAAAAAAAGTTTATTTAACAAAATTATAAAAAATAAAATCAAATAACAAATCGTATATTTTACACATACTAAAGTTTGTTTCTAATTTTCTTTTGGAAAAAAGTTTAAAAAAACTTATTTCCGAGAAAGGAAATTAAAATGAAAAAAGTTTAAATTTTAAATTTAACACTGATACATTTTTTAATAAAATTTCTTTAGAAGATCATAGATCAAAGATCAATTTTCTTTAGAGTTTATGATTTGTAACCAATTTTGTTTGTAAAATATGATCGGCGCTCAATTTTCTTTAGAAATTTTGATCGGAGATCAATTTTTTTTAGAAAGTTTGATGGGTGATCAGTTTTCTTTAGAATGTTTGATCTGTGACAAAACTTTCTTTAGAAATTATGTTAGGTTAGCAATTTTCTTTAGAAACTTTTGATCACTGATCAATTTTCTTCAGAAATTTAGATCGCTGATTAATTTTCTTTATGATCAGTTATCAATTTACTTTAGAAATTATGATCAGTGATTCATTTTCATTAGTAATTTTGGTGATCTATTTTCTTAAAAACATTTGATCGATTTTCAATTCTGTTTAGATAGTTTGATGATAATTTTATGATCTGTGATCGATTTTCTTTAGAAATTATGATCGGTGATCAATCCTCTTTACAAAATATTATTCGTAAACAATTTTCTTTACAAATTATAAATGGTGATCAGTTTTCTTGGGAAGCTTTCGGTAAAATTTTTGAACAATCAATCGACCGATGGTCAATTCTCTTTAGAAAGTTTGATTTGTGATTTATTTTTCTTTAGAAGGATTTGTAATCAATTTTCTTTAGTAACTATGATCAGTGATCAGTTCTCATTACGAATTTTTATTCGTGATCAATTTTCTCCACAATTTACTGATCAATTTTCTTGGAAACTTTTGATCGATGAACAGTTTTCGTTAAAATTTATCGGTCGCTGTTCAATCTTCCCTACAAATTATGATCAATTTTCTTTACACATTATAATCGATCATCAATTTTCTGTTGAAAATTTGTCTTCCTTTGAAAATTTTTTCTATGATTTAGAAATGTTGATCGATTTTGTTAAAAAATGTGATCGTTGATCAATTTTTTGTGGAATACTATAAGATCATGGAGAAAATTTTGAACTATGATCAGTTTTCTTTAAAATTAACGATCAGTGATATTATGATAAATAATGAATTTTCTTTATAAATATTTGATCAATCATAAATTTTCATTAGAAATTTTGATTGCTGATCAGATTTCTTTTAAATTATAATCACTGATCAATTTTCTTTAGAAAATTTGATCGGTAATCAATGTTCTTCAAAAAATTTTTCTTTCATAGAAAATGTTTTCAGTGATTTAGAAAATTTAATAAATTTTTTTAAAGCATGTGATCGTTGATGAATTTTTTTGTGGAATATGAGATCGGTGATTAATCGCTGATTAATCGCTGATCAATTATCTTTAGAAATAACAATCGGTGATCAATTATCTTTAGAATATTTAATCGTTAATCAATTTTCTTCAAAAAAATTTAAGTGATTTAGAAAATTTTATCGATTTTGTTTAAAACATGTGATCGGTAATGAAATTTTTGTGGAATATGAGATCAGTGATCAATTTTCTTTAGAAACTTTTGATTGCTGATCAATTTTCATTAGAAATATTGATCCCTGATCAGTTTTCATTAGAAATTACGATCGGTGATTAATTTTCTTTAGAATATTTGATCGGTAATCAATTTTCTTAAAAAAATGTTTCTTTCATTGATTTTTTTTTTTTTTTAATTTAGAAAATTTGATCAATTTTGATTAAAACATGTGATCGTTGATGAATTTTTTATGGAATATGAGATCGGTGATCAATTTTCGTTAGAAACTTTTGATCGCTAATCAATCTTCTTTAGAAATTATGATCGATGATCAATTTTCTTTACAAATCATAATTAGTGTGATCGGTAATAAATTTTCTTCAAAAAATATTGTTTTAGTGATTTAGAAAATTTTATCAATTTTGTTTAAAACATATGACCGATGATAAATTTTTTGTGGAATATGAGATCGGTGATCAATTTTCTTTAGAAACTTTTGATCGTTGATCAATTTTCAATATTGAACGCTGATCAATCTTCGTTAGAAATTACGATCGATGATCAATTTTCTTTAAAATATTTGATCGGTAATCAATTTTTTTCAAAAATGTTTCTTTCATTGAAAATTTTTTCAGTGATTTAGAAAATCTGTTCAATTCTTCTTTAAAACAAGTGATCCTTGACGAATTTTTTGTGGAATATGAGATCAGTGATAAATTTTCGTTAGAAATTTTTAATCGCTGATCAATTTTTATTAAAAATATTGATCACTGATCAATCTTCTTTAGAAATTACGATTGGTGATCAATTTTCTTTAGAATATTTAATCGGTGATCAATTTCTCTAGAATATTTGATCGGTAATCAATGTTCTTCAAACTATTTTTCTTTCATAGAAATTTTTTTCATTGATTTAGAAAATTTGATCAATTTTGTTTAAAACATGTGATCGTTAATGAAGTTTTTGTGGATTGTGAGATCAGTGATCAATTTTATTTAGAAACTTTTGATCGCTGATCAATTTTCATCAGAAATATTGATCGCTGATCAATCTTCTTTAAATTCCGATCGGTGATCTATTTTCCTTTAAAAATTTGATCGGAAATCAATGTTTGTCAAACAATTTTTCTTTCATAGAAAATTTATTCAGTGATTTAGAAAATTTGATCAATTTTGATTAAATCATGTGATCGTTGATGGATTTTTTGTGGAATATGAGTTCGGTGAGCAATTTTCGTTAGAAACTTTTGATCGCTGATCAATTTTCATTAGAAATATTGATCTCTGATCAATCTTCTTTAGAAATTACGATCGGTGATCAATTTTCTTTAGAATATTTGATCGGTGATCAATTTTCTCTAGAATATTTGATCGGTAATCAATGCTCTTCAAACTATTTTTCTTTCATAGAAAATTTTTTCATTGATTTAGAAAATTTGATCAATTTTGTTTAAAATATGTGATCGTTGATGAATTTTTTGTGGAATGTGAGATCAGTGATCAATTTTCTTTAGAAACTTTTGATCGCTGATCAATTTTCATTAGAAATATTGATCGCTGATCAATCTTCTTTAAAAATTACGATCAGTGATCAATTTTCTTTAAAATATTTGATCGGTAATCAATTTTCTACAACAATTTTTTTTTTCATTGAAAATTTTTTAAGTGATTTAGAAAATCTGTTCTATTTAAAACATGTGATCCTTAATGAATTTTTTGTGGAATGTGAGATCAGTGATCAATTTTCGTTAGAAACTTTTGATCGCTGATGAATGTTCATTAGAAATATTGATCGTTGATCAATATTCTTAAGAAATTTCGATCGATGATCTATTTTCTTTACAAATCATAGTTAGTGTGATCGGTAATAAATTTTCGTCAAACAATTTATCTTTCATAGAAATTTTTTTCAATGATTTAGAAAATTTTATTAATTTTGTTTAAAACATGTGATCGTTGATGAATTTTTTTTTGGAATATGAGATCAGTGAGCAATTTTCGTTAAAAGCTTTTGATCGCTGATCAATTTTCTTTAGAAATTACGATCGGAGTTCAAATTTCTTTAGAATATTTAATCGGTAATCAATTTTCTTCAAACAATTTTTCTTTCATAGAAAATTTTTTAGTGATTTAGAAAACTTGATCAACTTTGATTAAAACATGTGATTGTTGATGAATTTTTTGTGGAATATGAGATCGGTGATCAATTTTCTTTAGAAACTTTTGATCGCTGATCAGTCACTGATCAATTGTTTTTGAGATCGATTTAGAAAAAAATGATCGCTGATCAATTTTCTTCAGAAATTATGATTGATTAACATTTTTCTTTAGAGAAATTAATCGAATGATCAGTGATCATCCGTTCATTAAACTTGTTTGATAATTAACTCTCTATAATTTGTTTATTAAGCTTTCAAAGTAATAATTTTCTTTTTTTTTTCTCTTCTATTTGCAGGTATGTTTACCATCTTTTTAATTATTTAAAATAAAAGTATTAAATTTTATTTTTTAATACTTCAGCTGATGAAAATGGTAAGCGAATTGTTCAAAAATTAGTTTAATAATTAAACAATTTTGCCTGAACCAAAGCATTAGTATAGTAGTAAAACCAATTACATTCCTAAACTAATAAAACTTCCTCTTGATTGAAGTAATTTTCTATAAAACTTGCATCATGTTTTCAATTCAATGTTGCACATTAAACATGAAAACTAAAAAAAATAAAAACTAGTTCATTGTAATTGGTTCGTTTTATCGTAAAAACACTGAGTGTGGCATAGATTTTCACTCTCATTATGTTCGCTATGAAAATATGTTCATACGGCACTAAGTAGCTAAAGTCTGACAAAGTTTTAGCCAATAATTTGTTTTGTATTGCTGTACCTACTAATCATTGTTTGACGCGCTGACCTTTTATGGTTTTTGTTTTAAACTACAGATCACTTTGGCTGTTTGCAGAATCTAGTTTTGATGTTTGTTTTCAATTGAAAATTACATCAGTTTTTGCCACAAAACCTTTACATACGTTTGTTATAACATGATTAGAGAAGTTTTGTAATTGAATTTTTGTGATAAAGAAAATTCAATTGAAAATTACATCAGCCTAATATTAAGTGTACAATTTTCGTTTAAATGAAAGCTAATTTTTGTTATCAAAAGAAAGTTCATCGCAATATTTCGTTTGTGTTACGGTAATTGGGTTAAAATGATAATTAGTTTTGAAAAGATAAAGATTTATAAAAGATTAAAGTTTATAGTTTTTAAACTATTTTGTTTTATTAAGAGAAGAACTTATTGTAAAAAGCTTTTAAGCAGAAAGCTTTTATTTCTAACAAGAACTTAGTTCCATCATCAATTTCAAAAGCTTTCTTTTCAAGCTACTAATAGAAACTTTAAATTTTCTAAATAACTGAAGAAAGCTTTTAAAAGCAATTAAAATAACTAAAGCTTTTATAAAGCTTTTTGAAGTCTCTTAAAAAGCTTTTTTCTCTTTTCTTTAAAAAAGCTTTTTTTTTTCTCAAAAAAAGCCTTGAATCTCTGTTTATCACTAATTTTACTAAAACTTTAAAGTTTTCTTCGAAAACTAGTTCGTTTTTGTACTAGTTACCATTTAAAGCTTTCTATGTTTGTAACTTAATTATGCTGTTTGATGATTCTTGTATATTTTATTATTAAATATAAATAGTTGTTATTTTTAAAATTTCATAAATTTCTATTGTTTCCTTTTGTTAGTATTATGCATGTAATTTGTCAGTAATTCTCTGTAATTTTTTTTCTTGCATTTCTTTGAAATCATAATCTTACAAAAGTTTCAAATCATTTTATATAATAAGCTTATTAAAATAATTCTTTTAAAAATAGTGCGTCATATCGAAATTGATAGTTAGTGTAAAATATAATTTGAATGTTTGTCAAAGGAAGGAAGGAAGACAGGAGAAGGTTAGGGAGACGTAATACTATTGTTGAAGAAAATTGAACAGAGATGAAGTATTCTTTGAGCAAACGAACAAAAATAAAACTTTATGCCAAACATTTTTTATTGATCACAGACTATAGTTTGTAAAAAAATTATCACCTATCAAATTTTCTAAGCGAAATCGATCACTGATCGAATTGTACAAAGAATATTGATCACCAATAACATTTTATGAAAAAATGTTTTTTTACCATTTATAACTGATCAAATTTTCTAAAGAAAACTGATCATTGATCGAATTTTGTAAAAACAAATTATCACTTCTAAAGAAAACTGATCTGAATTTCTAAAGAAAACTGATCGCTGATTAGATTCTCAAAAATAATTCATAAACGATAAATTTTGCTGAAGAAAATTGATCATTAAGTAAATTTTTTTATGAAAATTTAATCACCGATCAAATTTTCCTAGCGGAATCGATCACAAATAAAATTTTCTAAACAAAGTTGTTTAGTGATCATATTGTCTGAAGAATATTGATCAACGATAAAATATTTTGAGGAACAATTTATATATTTATATATTGAAATTCTAAAAAATAATTGATAAACGATAAAATCTGCTGAAGAATATTGATCACTAACTAAATTTTTTTTAAGAAAATTTAATCTTCGATCCAAGTTTTTAAGCGAAATTGATCACTGATCAGATTTTTTACAGAAAGTTGATAAGTGATCATATTGTGTAAAGAATGTTGATCAGCAAAAAAATTTTCCGAAGTAAAATTTTTATGAAAATGTATTACTGATCAAATTTTGTAAAGAAAAATTATCATCGATCAAATTTTGTTAAAGCTAATTATCACTTATAAAGAAAACTGATCTGAATTTCTAAAGAAAACTGATCGCTGAAATTTGCTGAAGAAAATTATTCACTAACAAATTTCTTAAGAAAACATAATCACCGATAAAATTTTCTAAGCGAAATCGATCACTGATCGATTCACGATATTGTCCGATCAATTATCTTTATAAAGTTTAAGTAGTTAGTTAATTAGTTAGTTAGATAGATAGATAGTTAGTTAGTTTGTTAGTTAGTTAGTTAGTTAGTTAGTTAGTTAGTTAGTTAGTTAGTCAGTTAGTTAGTTAGTTAGTTAGTTAGTTAGTTAGTTAGTTAGTTAGTTAGTTAGTTAGTTAGTTAGTTAGTTAGTTAGTTAGTTAGTTAGTTAGTTAGTTAGTTAGTTAGTTAGTTAGTTAGTCGTTAGTTAGTTAGTTCTTAGTTAGTAGTTCGTTAGTTTAGTTAGGTTAGTTAGTTAGTTCGTTAGTTAGTAGTTCGTTAGTTCGTTAGTTAGTTCGTTCGTTAGTTCTTAGTTTTCGTTCGTTCGTTCTTCGTTCGTTCGTTCGTTCGTTCGTTCGTTCTTTCGTTAGTTTAGTTGTTCGTTCGTTTTCGTTTCGTTCGTTCGTTCGTTCGTTCGTTCGTTAGTTCGTTCGTTAGTTTCGTTCGTTCGTTCGTTTTTCGTTCGTTTTCGTTTGTTCGTTCGTTTTCGTTCTTTCTTCGTTCGTTTCGTTCGTCGTTCGTTCGTTCGTTTTGTTCGTTTGTTCGTTTGTTCGTTTGTTCGTTTGTTCGTTTGTTCGTTTGTTCGTTTTCGTTCGTTCGTTCGTTCGTTTCGTTCGTTCGTTCGTTCGTTCTCGTTCGTTTCGTTCGTTCGTTCGTTCGTTCGTTCGTTCGTTCTTCTTCTTCGTTCGTTCGTTCGTTTCGTTCGTTCGTTCGTTCGTTCGTTAGTTCGTTCGTTCGTTCGTTTCGTTCGTTCGTTCGTTCGTTCTTCGTTTCGTTCGTTCGTTTCGTTCGTCTTTCGTTCGTTTCGTTCGTTCGTTCGTTCGTTCGTTTTCGTTTCGTTTTTCGTTCGTTTCGTTCGTTCGTTCGTTCGTTCGTTCGTTCGTTCGTTCGTTCGTTCGTTCGTTCGTTCGTTCGTTCGTTCGTTCGTTTCTTCGTTCTTCGTTTCTTCGTTCGTTCGTTCGTTCGTTCGTTCGTTAGTTCGTTTCGTTCGTTCGTTTCGTTCGTTCGTTCGTTCTTCGTTCGTTCGTTCGTTCGTTCGTTCGTTGTTCGTTCGTTCGTTTTCGTTCGTTCGTTTTCGTTCGTTCGTTCGTTTGTTCGTTCGTTCGTTCTTTCGTTCGTTCGTTCGTTCTTTCGTTCGTTCGTTCGTTTCGTTCGTTCGTTCGTTCGTTTGTTCGTTCGTTCGTTCGTTCGTTCGTTCGTTCGTTCGTTCGTTCGTGTTCGTTCGTTCGTCTTCGTTCGTTTCGTTCGTTCGTTCGTTCGTTCGTTCGTTCGTTCGTTCGTCTTTCGTTCGTTCTTCGTTCGTTCGTTAGTTCGTTCGTTCTTGTTCGTTTCGTTCGTTCGTTCGTTCGTTCTTTCGTTCGTTCGTTCGTTCGTTTCGTTGTTCGTTCGTTCGTTCGTTCGTTCGTTCGTTCGTTCGTTCGTTTCGTTTTCGTTCGTTCGTTTCGTTCGTTCGTTCGTCGTTCGTTCGTTCGTTCTTCGTTCGTTCGTTCGTTTTCGTTTCGTTCGTTCGTTCGTTTCGTTCGTCCGTTCGTTCGTTCGTCGTCGTTCGCTCGTTCGCCGGCTATCCCTCTGTCCCTCCCTCCGCTCCCTACACCTAGAACTCTATCGGTCTTGTTGTGCGGTCCTTAACCAGTGCCTCTGGTGGCAATCGAACCCACCAGCTACGGTCCACCAGTCTAGAACACTAACCTACCAGAGGCCATTAGACATGGGGTAAAGGCATTTTTTGTTTTGTGCGGATCGGTCCATTATATATTTACTCCAATCCCAAAATTATCTTAACATATATTAATCTTGAAATAAATAAATAAATAAATAATTTATGTTCCTGTCTATTATGAAACCAAGTCTCCTAGAAAAATCACCTTTATCCAGTGTAATGTATTATTTTGTTCGACCTAGACTGACTTCTTTCCTGAAAGTATATTACTTTATTTTTTACATTACTATAACATTTCATTCAGTTTAATATGACAAAAATAGAATTCTGTTGAAAATAATTAAAATAAGTTTTCATTTGATTTCATTTGTAAAATTTTTGGAAACGATGATGATGGCAAATAAATTATAATTAATGAAACTATTGTTGTCACATATGTATAAAGCAATGGCATTTAGTTTAACAATTTACCTAGAAATTTTGGAGAAAAAAAGTAAAGGGGATTAAAAAAGTTGGAGACTTGAGACCTTTTTTAAACAAGAAATACAGATTTTTCTATTTTAAAATTTTCACTGTATTTCTAGACAATTTTATTAAAATTCTTTTAGTTTTTTTTTCTGAGGGCTCTTAAGTCTTCCCTCGTTCCCCCTCTGTATTTTTTAAAGTAAGTTATTTATATTCATTGAGTAGTTGTTCTTTTCCAAAAAATTCAATTTCATATAAATTTTGACCTTATAAAAATTTTTATATTTTTTTAATAATTTTTTGGTTGTATTGACGCTAATTTTATTTCTGGCAAAATTCTCCAAAAACCTTGTTTATACAAATACATTTTCAAACATAAAAAAAAACTTTTTCACTACAAATTGTTTGTTTGTTGCTTTTGGTTTTTTATCACTTAAACTTTTTTATTGAAACGTAATTTTATGAAAAAATAAACTTTTAAATTTTGCATTATTATTAACCTACTTTAATTTAGTTAGTTGCATTATATTAAAATAAATTTTAAACATTTGAAGCATGAACATTTTTTCTTGCTTCAATATTTATTAACCCATTAAAGGCTCCTAAGGTTCAAAATAAGCCTATAAATATGATCTAATTAATCAATTAGTAAGAATTTCTTGTTTATTGAATAACACTGCAGGTTATAATGGGTTAATAAAAACAATTTTTTTTTGTACCACAGTTCAAAAACCTCTTTTTTTTGGAATTCTCATTTTTACGGTTTTTTTATTAAATGGAAAAACCATTTCTTAAAAAAAGTATTCAAATGTTTTTAGCATTCAATTTTAAAATTGCATTTTTTTCGCCAGCTTATCTTTGGCTGTGTTCTTTTTTTGTATTTTAGTTCAAATTGATTAATTCAAATGCGCCTTGCATTTCATTCTTTTTAAGTTTTTCTTAATTTTTGTTTAAACAATTTTTTTTTCTTTTTTCAATTTCATGTCTGGTTATTTTTTTGATAAGGGCGCGCATTTTTTTTAAAGAAACACACAAACATACACAAAGACTTGTTGATAGAAATCAAAAACTGACCTAGTGATAGAAATACAAATAATGGGGACAAAGTAACTCATCAACATTGTTTGTAGAAAATCGAAAAGTTTTTTCTTTATATTTTGTTGTAAAACGTAATTTTTTTTAAGGAAATGCGTAGAATGTCTTTTGTTGCAAAATTAAGGCGTAATTTGAAGAAATGGGAACAATATTTTTATAAAATAAATTCAGCAGTTTTGAGATTTATGAACTATAGATTAGACTATAGAATAGACTATAGAATAGACTATAGAATAGACTATAGACTAGACTATAGACTAGACTATCGACTAGACTATAGACTAGACTATAGACTAGACTATAGACTAGACTATAGACTAGACTATAGACTAGACTATAGACTAGACTATAGACTAGACTATAGACTAGACTATAGACTAGACTAGACTAGACTATAGACTAGACTATAGACTAGACTATAGACTAGACTATAGACTAGACTATAGACTAGACTATAGTCTAGACTATAGACTAGACTATAGACTAGACCATAGACTAGACTATAGACTAGACTATAGACTAGACTATAGACTAGACTATAGACTAGACTATAGACTAGACTATAGACTAGACTATAGACTAGACTATATACTAGACTATAGACTAGACTATAGACTAGACTATAGACTAGACTATAGACTAGACTATAGACTAGACTATAGATTAGACTATAGACTAGACTATAGACTAGACTATAGACTAGACTATAGACTAGACTATAGACTAGACTAGACTAGACTAGACTAGACTATAGACTAGACTAGACTATAGACTAGACTATAGACTAGACTATAGACTAGACTATAGACTAGACTATAGACTAGACTATAGACTAGACTATAGAATAGACTATAGACTAGACTATAGACTAGACTATAGACTAGACTATAGACTAGACTATAGACTAGACTATAGACTAGACTATAGACTAGACTATAGACTAGACTATAGACTAGACTATAGACTAGACTATAGAATAGACTATAGACTAGACTATAGACTAGACTATAGACTAGACTATAGACTAGACTATAGACTAGACTATAGACTAGACTATAGACTAGACTATAGACTAGACTATAGACTAGACTATCGACTAGACTATAGACTAGACTATAGACTAGACCATAGACTAGACTATAGACTAGACTATAGACTAGACTATAGACTAGACTATAGACTAGACTATAGACTAGACTATAGAATAGACTATAGACTAGACTATAGACTAGACTATAGACTAGACTATAGACTAGACTATAGACTAGACTATAGACTAGACTATAGACTAGACTATAGACTAGACTATAGACTAGACTATAGACTAGACTATAGAATAGACTATAGACTAGACTATAGACTAGACTATAGACTAGACTATAGACTAGACTATAGACTAGACTATAGACTAGACTATAGACTAGACTATAGACTAGACTATAGACTAGACTATAGACTAGACTATCGACTAGACTATAGACTAGACTATAGACTAGACCATAGACTAGACTATAGACTAGACTATAGACTAGACTATAGACTAGACTATAGACTAGACTATAGACTAGACTATAGACTAGACTATAGACTAGACTATAGACTAGACTATAGACTAGACTATAGACTAGACCATAGACTAGACTATAGACTAGACTATAGACTAGACTATAGACTAAACTATAGACTAGACTATAGACTAGACTATAGACTAGACTATAGACTAGACTATAGACTAGACTATAGACTAGACTATAGACTAGACTATAGACTAGACTATAGACTAGACTATAGACTAGACTATAGACTAGACTATAGACTAGACTATAGACTAGACTATAGACTAGACTATAGACTAGACTATAGACTAGACTATAGACCAGACTATAGACTAGACTATAGACTAGACTATAGACTAGACTATAGGACTATAGGCTAGACTATAGACTAGACTATAGACTAGACTATAGACTAGACTATAGACTAGACTATAGACTAGACTATAGACTAGACTATAGACTAGACTATAGACTAGACTATAGACTAGACTATAGACTAGACTATAGACTAGACTATAGACTAGACTATAGACTAGACTATAGACTAGACTATAGACTAGACTATAGACTAGACTATAGACTAGACTATAGACTAGACTATAGACTAGACTATAGACTAGACTATAGACTAGACTATAGACTAGACTATAGACTAAACTATAGACTAGACTATAGACTAGACTATAGACTAGACTATAGACTAGACTATAGACTAGACTATAGACTAGACTATAGACTAGACTATAGACTAGACTATAGACTAGACTATAGACTAGACTATAGACTAGACTATAGACTAGACTATAGACTAGACTATAGACTAGACTATAGACTAGACTATAGACTAGACTATAGACTAGACTATAGACTAGACTATAGACTAGACTATAGACTAGACTATAGACTAGACTATAGACTAGACTATAGACTAGACTATAGACTAGACTATAGACTAGACTATAGACTAGACTATAGACTAGACTATAGACTAGACTATAGACTAGACTATAGACTAGACTATAGACTAGACTATAGACTAGACTATAGACTAGACTATAGACTAGACTATAGACTAGACTAGACTATAGACTAGACTAGACTATAGACTAGACTATAGACTAGACTAGACTAGACTATAGACTAGACTATAGACTAGACTAGACTATAGACTAGACTATAGATTAGACTTTAGACTAGACTATAGACTAGACTATAGACTAGACTATAGACTAGACTATAGACTAGACTATAGACTAGACTATAGACTAGACTATAGACTAGACTATAGACTAGACTATAGACTAGACTATAGACTAGACTATAGACTAGACTATAGACTAGACTATAGACTAGACTATAGACTAGACTATAGACTAGACTATAGACTAGACTATAGACTAGACTATAGACTAGACTATAGACTAGACTATAGACTAGACTATAGACTAGACTATAGACTAGACTATAGACTAGACTATAGACTAGACTATAGACTAGACTATAGACTAGACTATAGACTAGACTATAGACTAGACTATAGACTAGACTATAGACTAGACTATAGACTAGACTATAGACTAGACTATAGACTAGACTATAGACTAGACTATAGACTAGACTATAGACTAGACTATAGACTAGACTATAGACTAGACTATAGACTAGACTATAGACTAGACTATAGACTAGACTATAGACTAGACTATAGACTAGACTATAGACTAGACTATAGACTAGACTATAGACTAGACTATAGACTAGACTATAGACTAGACTATAGACTACTATAGACTAGACTATAGACTAGACTTTAGACTAGACTATAGACTAGACTATAGACTAGACTATAGACTAGACTATAGACTAGACTATAGACTAGACTATAGACTAGACTATAGACTAGACTATAGACTAGACTATAGACTAGACTATAGACTAGACTATAGACTAGACTATAGACTAGACTATAGACTAGACTATAGACTAGACTATAGACTAGACTATAGACTAGACTATAGACTAGACTATAGACTAGACTATAGACTAGACTATAGACTAGACTATAGACTAGACTATAGACTAGACTATAGACTAGACTATAGACTAGACTATAGACTAGACTATAGACTAGACTATAGACTAGACTATAGACTAGACTATAGACTAGACTATAGACTAGACTATAGACTAGACTATAGACTAGACTATAGACTAGACTATAGACTAGACTATAGACTAGACTATAGACTAGACTATAGACTAGACTATAGACTAGACTATAGACTAGACTATAGACTAGACTATAGACTAGACTATAGACTAGACTAAGACTAGACTATAGACTATAGACTAGACTATAGACTAGACTATAGACTAGACTATAGACTAGACTATAGACTAGACTATAGACTAGACTATAGACTAGACTATAGACTAGACTATAGACTAGACTATAGACTAGACTATACTAGACTATAGACTAGACTACAGACTAGACTACAGACTAGACTATAGACTAGATTATAGACTAGATTATAGACTAGACTATAGACTAGACTATAGACTAGACTATAGACTAGACTATAGACTAGACTATAGACTAGACTATAGACTAGACTATAGACTAGACTATAGACTAGACTATAGACTAGACTATAGACTAGACTATAGACTAGACTATAGACTAGACTATAGACTAGACTATAGTCTAGACTATAGACTAGACTATAGACCATAGACTAGACTATAGACCATAGACTAGACCATAGACTAGACCATAGACTAGACTATAGACTAGACTATAGGCTAGACTATAGACTAGACTATAGACTAGGCTATAGACTAGACTATAGACTAGACTATAGACTAGACTATAGACTAGACTATAGACTAGACTATAGACTAGACTATCTAGACTAGACTATAGACTAGACTATAGACTATAGACTAGACTATAGACTAGACTATAGACTAGACTATAGACTAGACTATAGACTAGACTATAGACTAGACTATAGACTAGACTATAGACTAGACTATAGACTAGACTACTAGACTAGACTATAGACTAGACTATAGACTAGACTATAGACTAGACTATAGACTAGACCATAGACTAGACTATAGACTAGACTATAGACTAGACTATAGACTAGACTATAGACTAGACTATAGACTAGACTATAGACTAGACTATAGACTAGACTATAGACTAGACTATAGACTAGACTATAGACTAGACTATAGACTAGACTATAGACTAGACTATAGACTAGAATATAGACTAGACTATAGACTAGACTATAGACTAGACTATAGACTAGACTATAGACTAGACTATAGACTAGACTATAGACTAGACTACAGACTAGACTACAGACTAGACTATAGACTAGATATAGACTAGACTACTAGACTAGACTATAGACTAGACTATAGACTAGACTATAGACTAGACTATAGACTAGACTATAGACTAGACTATAGACTAGACTATAGACTAGACTATAGACTAGACTATAGACTAGACTATAGATAGACTATAGACTAGACTATAGTCTAGACTATAGACTAGACTATAGACCATAGACTAGACTATAGACCATAGACTAGACCATAGACTAGACCATAGACTAGACTATAGACTAGACTATAGGCTAGACTATAGACTAGACTATAGACTAGGCTATAGACTAGACTATAGACTAGACTATAGACTAGACTACTCTAGACTAGACTATAGATAGACTATAGACTAGACTATAGACTAGACTATAGACTAGACTATAGACTAGACTATAGACTAGACTATAGACTAGACTATAGACTAGACTATAGACTAGACTATAGACTAGACTATAGACTAGACTATAGACTAGACTATAGACTAGACTATAGACTAGACTATAGACTAGACTATAGACTAGACTATAGACTAGACTATAGACTAGGACTGTAGACTAGACTATAGACTAGACTATAGACTAGACTATAGATAGACTATAGATTAGACTATTAGACTAGACTATAGACTAGACTATAGACTAGACTATAGACTAGATTATAGACTAGACTATAGACTAGACTATAGACTAGACTATAGACTAGACTATAGACTAGACTATAGACTAGACTATAGACTAGACTATAGACTAGACTATAGACTAGACTATAGACTAGACTATAGACTAGACTATAGACTAGACTATAGACTAGACTATAGACTAGACTATAGACTAGACTATAGACTAGACTATAGACTAGACTATAGACTAGACTATAGACTAGACTTTAGACTAGACTATAGACTAGACTATAGACTAGACTATAGACTAGACTATAGACTAGACTATAGACTAGACTATAGACTAGACTATAGACTAGACTATAGACTAGACTATAGACTAGACTATAGACTAGACTATAGACTAGACTATAGACTAGACTATAGACTAGACTATAGACTAGACTATAGACTAGACTATAGACTAGACTATAGACTAGACTATAGACTAGACTATAGACTAGACTATAGACTAGACTAGACTATAGACTAGACTATCGACTAGACTATCGACTAGACTAGATTAGACTATAGACCAGACAATCGACTAGACTATAGACTAGACTATCGACTAGACTATAGACTTGACTATAGACTTGACTTTAGACTAGACTATAGACTAGACTATAGACTAGACTATAGACTAGACTATAGACTAGACTATAGACTAGACTATAGACTAGACTATAGACTAGACTATAGACTAGACTATAGACTAGACTATAGACTAGACTATAGACTAGACTATTGACTAGACTATAGACTAGACTATAGACTAGACTATAGACTAGACTATAGACTAGACTATAGACTAGACTATAGACTAGACTATAGACTAGACTATAGACTAGACTATAGACTAGACTATAGACTAGACTATAGACTAGACTATAGACTAGACTTTAGTCTAGACTATAGACTAGAGGCTTTAAATAAAAACTCTTCCCACTTTACAAAAAACTGTCCGAATAATTCGCGAAAGATAATAAAAATTACTCAAACCAACTATACAAGAAAAAACTGTTCCCACTTAATTAAAAACTTTTCTCATCCATTATTTTCCTTAAATTTCTAAAAGAAATATTAAACATCTTAAAAATCTCTCTTCATATATACTGTTCCCACAGTTCAAAACAGACTCTTCCTACCCATAATTTTCTTCAGAATGCATATAAAATTATAAAACCTGTTAATCGCTTTAAAATAAGCTCTTCCCACTTTATTAAAAAAACTGTTCCTACTTAAAAAAAAACTCTTCCTATACATAATTTACCTAAAATCTATTGGGAAAAAGCTTAGTAATAACTCTTTTGGCCTTGAAAATGAAATATTCCCACTCTTCCGATTAAAAATATTGCTTTATGCAAACTTTCTTTAATTTTTAAGAAATTTAAATCAACAATTCTACTTTTTACAAATTTCCTTAATCTCTAATATTCTTTTTCGTTATGTGTTCTTTTTTACCAACAAACATTGCTATATGCAAACAATCTTGCAAATCGTTTTGCCAACATTCCAACAATGTTTGCCATAGACTTTACATCAAACACACAAACGTCACAGCAACTGCAACAGTAACAACAACACGTAGGTCTAGTATTACAAAACTGTCATAATTCTCTCTCGTTCTATGTCTGTCTGTCTATTCTACATACAGCAAACAGTTTTATTTTTTAAGTGCTACTTATAGCCGGCTTCTAAAAGTCATCATCTTCTTATGTGTATACCATCCAACCCTTTCCAATTTATAGCATTTTGCATGTTTAAGTAAATAAAGGGTTTGGGGGGACAAAAGGATAAGGAAGGATATACAGTGCTTGAGTGTGTGTGTGCCTGTTTGTATATTGTATGACAATTTTTTCACATGATTTTTAGTTTTCATTTCGTTTATTCATTTTTTCTGTATTATATAAACGATTTGGATGTCAAGGAAATAACCAGCCAAGGATAAAAGTCGCCCCTTAGTGTAAGTGACAGTGACAATGACTGTGACACAAATGACAGAGACTAAACGTAGCATATGATTGCAAAACACTTTTAAAGGCAGTTAGAGAGATTAAAAGTTGAAGGAGGTGTTGGAAAGGGGGAGAATCAGCATGATGATGATGATGTTGAAAATCAAGATAATGATACTTTTAATGCAGCCAAGTGCAAGAGTCTGAAAAGAAAAAAACAACCAGCTCACAGAATCAACAAAACTGCAAGCTGAGACCTAAATTTTCTTACACACTTATCCTGCTGCATACATGCATGTGTACATATACATGTGCAGTTTGAAAAAAATGGCATCCTAAACGCCATTGAAATTTAAAACAGATTACACTTTGTAAAATAATATTGAATGTTTGCAAACGTGATAAGAATCTTAAAATGCACGACATTTGTTATTATTTAAATATTTGTATAGTTTGTACTTGTAGTTGTTGGTATTTGATAATATTTTCTATTTAAAATCTCATAAATAATAAAACATTTCAATAAATATAGTTTTGTGTCAATGTTGTCTATTTCAGTTCTATATTATAAAACCTTATCATTTAAACTACGTTTTAATAACAAATTTATTGAGTTATTAAACTAATAAAATTTCCTATAACCTAATCAGAAGCTTTTTTTAAATTTCTTTTATTGAAAAATGCCGCCGCCAATTTAATAAATTTTAATTTTTAAAATACTTTCCAATTTTTGTAAATTTATTTTCTTATCTCTTAACTGTAAATGTTTCTCCTCTCTGTACTGTGCTTGCTTGGTACGAAATTTTTAATTTTTTTTTTTTTTTTGATTAGACAAATTTGAGTTCAAAGTTCATATGTATATGATTAAATTATTAAATCGTGTTTTGCTTAAGGAAGGGTTTTTTTTTTCAATTATCAAAAGAACAAAATATTTTTTTTTGTAACGGCCACCAGCAAACTTAACCAAAGGAATTGTGGAAAATTTATATTAAGATTTGTGATTTACAATAAAAACATGACTAGAATATAGATTAGACTATAGACTATACTACAACCTAGAATACAGACCACACTATAGATTAGAGTATAGACTAGGCTATAGACTAGACTATAGACTAGACTATAGACAAGACTACAAACTAGACTAAAGACTAGACTAAAGACTAGACTAAAGCCTAGACTATAGTCTAGTCTATAGTCTATAGATAGACTACACTATAATCTAGTCTATAGCCTAGTATAGTATACTAGACTATAGACTAGACTATACTATAGTCTATAGCCTAGTCTATAGTCTAGTCTATAGTCTAGTCTATAGTCTAGTCTATAGTCTAGTCTATAGTCTAGTCTATAGTCTAGTCTATAGTCTAGTCTAGTCTAGTCTAGTCTAGTCTATAGTCTAGTCTATAGTCTAGTCTATAGTCTAGTCTATAGTCTAGTCTATAGTCTAGTCTATAGTCTAGTCTATAGTCTAGTCTATAGTCTAGTCTATAGTCTAGTCTATAGTCTAGTCTATAGTCTAGTCTATAGTCTAGTCTATAGTCTAGTCTATAGTCTAGTCTATAGTCTAGTCTATAGTCTAGTCTATAGTCTAGTCTATAGTCTAGTCTATAGTCTAGTCTATAGTCTAGTCTATAGTCTAGTCTATAGTCTAGTCTATAGTCTGCTATAGTACTAGTCTAGTCTAGTCTCTAGTCTAGTCAATAGTCTAGTCTCATAGTCTAGTCTATAGTCTAGTCCTATAGTCTAGTCTATAGTCTAGTCTATAGTCTAGTCTATAGTCTAGTCTATAGTCTAGTCTATAGTCTAGTCTATAGTCTAGTCTATAGTCTAGTCATAGTCTAGTCTATAGTCTAGTCCTAATAGTCTAGTCTATGTCTAGTCTGATCAGTCTAGTCTATAGTCCTAGTCTATAGTCGAGTCTATAGTCTAGTCTATAGTCTAGTCTATAGTCCTACGTCTATAGTCGAGTCTATAGTCTAGTCTTAGTAGTCTATAGTCTAGTCTATAGTCTAGTCTATAGTCTAGTCTATAGTCTAGTCTATAGTCTAGTCTATAGTCTAGTCTATAGTCTAGTCTATAGTCTAGTCTATAGTCTAGTCTATAGTCTCGTCTATAGTCTAGTCTATAGTCTAGTCTATAGTCTAGGTCTATAGTCTAGCTATCTAGTCTAGTCCCTCGTCTAGTCTATAGTCTAGTCTATAGTCCTAGTCTATAGTCTAGTCTATAGTCTAGTCTATAAGTCCTAGTCTATAGTCTAGTCTATAGTCTAGTCTATAGTCTAGTCTATAGTCTCTAGTCCTATAGTCCTAGTCTATAGTCTAGTCTATAGATCTAGTCTAGTTATAGACTATAGACTGACTATAGACTAGATTATAGACTAGACTATAAACTAGACTATAGACTAGACTAGACTACAGGCAAGACTATAGACTAGACTATATACTAGGTTATAGACTAGGCTCTAGACGATATTATAGACTAGACTAAGACTACTATATAGCTAGACTTTAAAACATTTCTCGCCTTTAAAGTAAACTCTTCCCCTTTTGAAAAAACAGTAAAAGCTTTAGTATCGTTTTCCTTTTTGAAAGTAACAGTTGCCTCTTCTACACAATCTTTATGACTTGAAAAAAGCTTAAGAATTATTAGTAAGAATTTACAACAACTTACGGCTTATTGTTTGTCACTCGCTGTATAAACAACGTTACTCAAAGCCTGTAATATAGAGGCTTTAAATGGCACAAACACACACACTCCTTTACTCTCTTTGCCATTAAGTTTCATTTGGAATTGTTTTGGTTACTCTAAGCGTATGCGCAATTGCAATTTAATAAAGCAAAACAAAACAAACTGCATTAATAAAGGAGAGAGTAAATTATAAAGCTTTTTTGGCTGTTATTACTACAAGCAATTGTTAAAAAGATTTCCTAACGGTACATTTGTTTGTTGATTACTTGATAATAAAAAGCTTTTTTTTGCATAGGAGAGTGTGTCAAGCTTTCTCTCTTTTATTAAGGGATGCTGTATTTGATAGTAGAGAGATTAATGCTTGGATTGAGATGCTGTTTTTTCTTGTTCTTTTTATTATTGTACTCGCAATTGTTTGCTTTTATTTTGTACTTGTTTTACAATCTTCTTTCTTTTTTTTGGGAAAAACATGACCAGACTTAAGCAGGGATGCTGAAACAAAGATTTTAGTCAACAGCAAACTTTAAATTGATACGGTTGTATTAAACGGATTGATAATAAAAGAATTGTATTCTGTGTGTGTTTCTTTTGTATGGAAAAAATACAAAATATTTAGAAATTTAAAGGAAATATTAACAAACAAAAAAAGCAAAATATTAAGAAATTAAGAAAAGTTTAAAAAGTAACACATAACTGGAGAAAAATAAGAAATATAATTCTTTTAAAAAAAGAAATTTTATAAAAATATAAATTAAATTGTATTAAATTTAAAAGTGATTTATTAAAGAGTGTGCTTGTTTGTGTGAAGTTTATCTCTTGGGTGTATAAAAATAAACCCCCAAAAAAAAGTGAAAAAATTAAAACGTAAACAGCTGATAATTGAAAGAAATTCTTAATTTATTTATAACAAAAAAAAAGTAATTTATTAGTATTTAATAAATCAATATTGAAGTTGTTAAGGGTTTTTATTTTAATTCTCATACAATTTTTATCAATTTTTTTCTACAAATTCCTTTTAACATTTCTGTCCTGTAGTAAATTTCTTTTTTTTTTGTGCAAAAAAAAACTTCAACTTTGTTGTAGTTTTTGTTATAAAGCAAAAATATTTGCTCTTTACTCTTGTTTTCCTTGTTTTGTTGCTAAATGTTGTTGTTGTTATATTTACATAGATTTTGTTTAAGTGTGTTTGTTAATGTGTGTATGTGTATTGGCAAAAGGCGCCTTTTTGAAGGCTCTCTTAGTTAACGGTTTTTGGTTTGCTTTTAGTTTTTATCTCATTTATAAAAAAAACATGCACAGACCTGCATACTATATTGTACCTTTGAAACAAATTTTTGTGTTAAATAATAACAACAAACATACATACTATACAAAGTAAATTCTTGCTCAATTCTCAAAAATTTTGTTGTCAATACAAAAACCCACACTGAAAAACTGACTAAAGATTGTACACGTTAGAGATTTGTTTAGGACTAACTGTTAGCAGGTCAAAACTTTGAAACTTTTCGAAATCTAGTTTTAAACCTGTTAGACTGCTAAAGGATGTTATTTTCCAAAATTTTTGAAAATGTTCTTTTTTCGAAAATTCTTAATTTTCCTTTAATTGTCAAACTAATTTTTTTTAAAGTTTTGATTGATAATTTTTAATTTTATTCATAAATTTTTTCCATCCCTGATTTCAGCCGTTAATTATGACAAATCTTGTGTACAAATGTTATATGTTGTTGTTGTTTTCAGCCGCTAATTTCTGGTCTATAAAAAGTAAACATAATACAATGAACACACTCCTATCGCCGTTACTTATGGACCGATTTTGCTGATTTTATATAGCAAACTTCTCGAAAGTATGTCTAATGGAATTATTGAAGATTTGGATTTCAAAGACATTTAAGGTCTTTAGAAAGTTCTTGTCAAAATATATGCAGACGGACAGACACACAGAAGGACGGACAGACAGGACATAGCTGTATCGACTCCACTATATATAAGGATCGAGAATACAGTATATACTTTATAGGATCGCACAATTATATATGGAAATTATAATGACGGACTTATACTTCTCCCAAAGCTAAAGAGTATAGAAATATTTTTCCTGAATGGATTATTGAGTCGCTAATTATTTTATTAAGTTTATAAGAAAGTTAGTTCGCTGAATAGCAAATTCAGCTAGCTGAATTAAAAAAATCTTTAATTTTATAAAAAATTCAAATCAATAGTATACTTTACGCAAAAATTTATTCCGCTGAATTAGAAAATATCTATATGATTGTAAAAAACTCCCATTTCTATAAAATTTTTCCAAACAAAAGTACTATTTTAAATGCTTTTTATGAATTTTTTTTTACAATTCAGCTAAGTGAATTTTAAAAATCTGCAGCTGAATTTAATAAAATTAAAAAAATTTTCAATTTGAATTAAATATTCATAGCTGAATTGCCAAAATTTAACAGCTGAATGATATATTCCAACAAATAATCACATTTATTGACGTTATCAGAAATTTACTTAGCTGGATAGCAAAATTCAGTTAGCTGAATTGTTAAAGACTTTAGCTAAATTTTATAAAAATCTAATTATAACTTATTCCGCTGAAATTTATACAGCTGGATTTAAAAACATGAGACAAATTTCATTTCTATACAAAATTGTTATTATATTCTTTTCAACTTTAAGAAATTCCCAGCTGAATTGTTCAAAATTTCTGCTAAGTTCATTAATTTTTATAAAAATTTCATTTTGTGGAATTTTTGTAAAAATTTACTTAGCGGAATTACAAAATTCTTCAGCTGAATTATAAAATTCATCAGCTGAATTAAGTTTTTATTATTTTCTAATGTTGTTTTCTTAGTTTCAACCAACATCCAGCTGAATTTTATAATTTTATTAAAAATTTTAATTTGAATAACTTTTTTAAAAAAATTTCTTAGCTGAATTACAAAATTCATTAGCTGAATTAGGTTTTTAACATTATAATAATGTTCTTTAGTTTGTAACTAAAAATACTTAGCTGAATGGTAAATAACGTCAGCTGAATTTAGAATTTTCCAGGGAAATATAAATTTCTCCAAGTTTTCTTTAAAATTACTTAGCTGAATTGTAAAAATCTTTAGCTGAATATAATAATTTAAATAAAAATTGCAATATAAACAATTACTTAACAAAATTTTAATTTGCAATTAAAAATCTTTAGCTAAATGGTAAATAACTGCAGCTGAATTTAGAATTTTCTAGGGAAATATAAATTTCTCAAAATTTTCATTAAAATTACTTAGCTGAATTGTAAAAATCTTTAGCTGAATTTGACAATTTTAATAAAAATTGCAATATAAACAATTACTTAACAAAATTTACTTTGCTGAATTACAAAATCCAACAACTTAATTAAGTTTTTACCATCTTTAAATATTAATCTCCTATTTTCAATCAAAAATACTTAACTGAATTATAAATACCAGCAGCTGAATTGAAAATTTTGCTGTAAAATTTTTATTTTTCTAAGTTTTCTTTAAAATTTGCTTAGCTGAATTGCTAAAACCCTTTAACTGAATAAGATAATTTTAATTTGAAAAATTGAGCAGCTGAATTAGGGAATTCATTAGCTGAATTAAGTTTTTAACTTTTTCAAAAGTTGATCGGAGATGGGCAACTAGAAAATACTTAGCTGAATTATAAATACCGCTGAATTTAGAATTTTACCGAAAAATAGAAAATTTTCTAAGTTTTCTTTAAAATTAGCTAAAATTTTTAGCTGAATAAGATAATTTTAATAAAAAATTTAATTTGAAAAATTCAGCAGCTGAATTAGGGATTTCATTAGCTGAATTAAGTTTTTAACATTTTCAAAAGTTGATCTGAGTTTGTAAACCAAAAATACTTAGCTGAATTATAAATATCACTAGCTGAATTTAGAATTTTTGCTGTAAAATATAAATTTTTAAAAATTTTCTTTAAAATTATTTAGCTGAATTGTAAAAATCTCAACTATATAAAGTTTTTTCGTACAAAATTACAATTTTATTAGGTTTATAAGTAAAATTATTCATCTGAATTTGATAATTTCAAATAAAAAATTAAATTTCGAAAAATTTTAAAGAAATTTATTTAGCTGAATTACAAATTTCGTTAGCTGAATAAAGTTTTTAATATCTTGTAATGTTAATCTCTTAATTTTAACTAAAAACATAAAGCTGAATTGTTAAAACTAGCAGCTGAATTTAAAATTTTGCTGTAAAATACATAATTTTATAAGTCTTCTTTAAAATTACTTAGCTGAATTGATATTTTCAAGACAACTTTTGAAACAAATAATTTTTCAAAAATATTTAAATTAACTTTTTCAAAACTACCTTTATCCTTAAACTCTTTTATGTCCTTTACTTTTCATCCTTTAACTTTTTTGGAAAAAGTAACTTTTTCCCTTAATCGCCATTTACTGACGATACCCCTTTAACCTCCGCTTATTTTTCTAAATAAAATCAACAAAATGTTATACTCTTATTGTGTTTATTTCGAATAACAACCTTCAGACAGACAATTTCTAAAATTTTATTACCAAAACACCCACATACAGTGAAGTTTTTTGTATTCGTAACATTTTAAATGTTTTTATTTTTCATTCTTTTAGTTTTTTTTTTTGCAATAATTTCTTTAATACATTTTTCTTTATTGTTATCATTGTTGTTGTGTTATTATTGAACTGTATGTCTGCTGTTTATTATGGTTCAATATACGCTGAAACCCTTAAAAAAGAAATGTTTTGATAGAAATTTTATATTTTCGTACACATTTGTTGCCATTTTATTTTGTATATTAAATATAATATTTTTTATTAAGGTTTTTCTTATATTGACTTGTTGTTTTTTTTTGTATAACCAGACATTAGACTAATTTCGTAGAAAGAAAAAAAAAAAACATTTGTTGTCAAAAACTTGTTTGTGTAACTAACTTTCAAAGTTTATTTATTTATAATTGAAGTCTTGCTATTTATTGACAGTTTTTAAGAGTCCCTCTCTGTCTCCCTATTTCTCCTTTTTGCTTAGTTGTCTTGGTTTTAGTAGTAATAGTTATTTAATAACAACCGCCAAATTGTACGCTATAGTTTGTTTTTCTTTACATTTTCCTTCTCATTGAACTTTAAAAAAATATATTTTTTGTTTGCAATTGGCCATTAGTTAGATAAGGAAAAGAAATTCAGCTTAAATTTTAATTATGTTGTCTGTCAATTTCATTTACTTATTAATAACAAAAAGTTAATTAGTTTTTAATATTTTCAGCGGGTGTTAAAAAAACCGAAGAAAGGAAAAAACCTTCATGACAGCCAGTGGATACTTTTTTCCTTTCTTGGTAGGGGGACACAGTCTTTACGAAATTGAAATCTGACAAAAAAATGAAGCATACTTTAAAGCGCAAAATGTTTTGAATCTAAAAGTTAATTTTAATTCCATAACAACCCGGGTTTTCTTATTATTCGAATAATTTTGAACAGATTTTGGAAAATATCTTTCAAATGCTTCATTAAATGTTTCAAATAAACTTTTTTTCATGTAAAAAGTATCAAATAATCGATTAATTATAAACCGGGTTTTCGAATAATCGCTTATTTAATATTTTTATAGCTGAAAATAATTCAGTTTCAGACTTTGCATGTATAGTTTATATTAAAATTTCATCTTTTCCTTGTTTTTAACGATTTTTTTCAAAAATTTGTTGCCTACCTTCAGGCTGATAAGCAAATATTTTAAAAATTTTCTAGAAAATGTTTGAAAAATCTATTACAAGTTTTACAATTGGCTACATATTTGTTATGTGAATATTTTAAGTTTCTTTTTTGGCGATTAATCGATTAATTTCAAACCCGGTTTAGGATTATTCGAATAATTTTGAAGTGTGATTTAGAGAAATGTCGTATAAATATTGTTCAAAATACTTTAAATTAAAATTTTTGTGTTTTTAATGTTGTAAACGATACGAATAATCGTTTAATTAAAAACCGGGTTTTTGAATAATCGTTTCACAAATATGATCTTTGCAGAAAAGTTTGTTTTTTTTACCTTAAATGTATAAAAGTTTATATGAAAATTTAAGCTATTCCTGGATTTTTGGAGATTTCATAAAGAAATCGTTGCCTATTTTTAGGCTGAGAAGCAAATATTTTTAAAAATTTATAAAATTTATAAAAACTGTTAAAAGTTTGTTAACTGAGTTGTATTGTATTGTTAAAAATGCCTTAAATTACAATTTGTGTGAATTTAATGTTGTGAACGATACGAATAATCGTTTCCGAAAAAACGTTTCGTAAATATGTTCTTTGCAGAAAAGTTTGCTTTTGACGACTTTAAATGTATAGTTTATATGAAAATTTAAGCTATTCCTGGATTTTTAGAGATTTTATAAAGAAATCGTTGCCTATTTTTAGGCTGAGAAGCAAATATTTTTAAAAATTTATAAAAAGAATTCTGTTAAAAACTGTTAAATGTTTATTCTCTGAATTTTTGGTTTTTTAAGTGTTCTTTGCGATTTATCGATTATTTAAAAACCCGGGTTTACGTTTATTCGTTTTATTTTAAAACCTAATTTTGTAAAAAATTCTTTATAATATTGCTCTAAATGTTTTAAATTGAAATTTAGGCGATTTTGTGGTAGTAAATAATACGAATAATCGATTAACTAAAAACCGTTTTTTTCGAATAATTGTTAGCTAAACATTTTTTTAAACATAATTATTACGACTTCAGCTTGAAATAGTTTTGACTTTATAGAATTTATTTAAAAATTTAGATCTCTCTGTGATAATTAGAGGTTTAATAAAGAAATTGTTGCCTATCCTCAGGCTGAGAAGTGAAAATTTTAAATTTTTAAAGAAAATTCTTCTAAATACTGTTAGAGATTTAAAAACATCATTGCAATTTATTTCTTGGTTTTATAGAGATTCCTTTTGGC
This sequence comes from Lucilia sericata, assembly GCF_015586225.1. Classification (NCBI taxonomy): domain Eukaryota; kingdom Metazoa; phylum Arthropoda; class Insecta; order Diptera; family Calliphoridae; genus Lucilia; species Lucilia sericata. The sequence goes on from NW_023994253.1 coordinate 160,677, forward strand.
GATTAATCGATTAGTTCAAAACCCGGTTTAACGATTATTCGAATACATTTTAGGCTTAATTTAAGAAATTTTCTTCTAAAAACTGTTAGAGATTTAAAAACTTCATTGCAATTTATTTCTTGGTTTTATAGAGATTTCGTTTTGCGATTAATCGTTTAATTTAAAACCCGGGTTAACGATTATTCGATTTAAGCTTAATTTGAGAAATTTTTTTTAAATATTGTGTAAACTGTTTTTCTAATAAAAATTACTATTTGGTTAATGTAAAATCTACGAATAATAGCTTGAGTAAAAACCGGTTTTCCGAATAATTTAGATTTACACTGATTAAGCAGCAAAATGTAGCAATTTTTGACTTAAAATAAAGAATTTATTTCAAAATTAAGACATTCCTTTGTTTTTATTTTTTTTTTTATTTTGTGAGTTTTGGCGATTAATCGATTAAGTTAGAAACCGGTTTTGCGATTATTCGAATAAGTTTTAAACAAATTTCAATTATTTGAAAAATGCTTATGACTGATTCGAGAAAATATCTTAAAAATATTTAATTTTTTTGTTTTGTGAGATTTTGGCGATTAATCGATTAAATTAGAAACCGGTTTTGCGATTATTCGTATAATTTTTAGACCAAATTTGAGAAAATTGTTGTAAAATATTGTGTAAAATTGTTTATATTAATTTCTTGCTGTTTTGTTGCTGTTAAAATAGCGAATAATCGATTAATTAAAAACCAGTTTTACGAATAATCGTTATTTTTTATTTTAAAATTAAGACAGTTTACTAAATTTTAATTATCTTTAAAATTTTGTAAACAAATTTATTAATTTTTAATGATCCTGGCAGGTTTGGGAATGAAAATTGTTGCCTAGTTTTAGGTTGTAAAAGAAAAATTTTAAATTTTTGAAAAATTAAATAAATTTTTAAATTAGCTTTTGTTTATTTAATTTTAAACAGTTTAATTGAATAATTTTAAACCCGGGTTTATGTATAGTTCCTTAAAATTATAGCTTAACGTTTTTTTAATGCTGAATAATCTTTGTTGTTTTATTAGTATATTTTACTGCCTACTTTTGTGTGCATTAAAATACTACATTAAACTACCACATTATTATTTAATTAATTTAAATACTACTTAACTACTTTCATTTTCATATAGTAGTATTAAAACATACATATTAAAAGTCTATGACCTTGTGTTAATGTAAATCTCTTTTCTTTACATTTATATTTATTTCAACAAATTAATACCATATTTAAATAAACGAGCATTTTATATAAAGAAAATAACAAAAAAATGAATTAAAAATGCTGACATTTAAATAAAACTCTGACAACTTCAATATTGAGCATGTGATTGTGTTTAAAAAAAAAAATACGTAAATTTTTTACAAACAAATTAACAATTTCAGGGTCATTTCCATTTGCAGCATATACATAAACAACAATATTAAATTAAACGAAATAAAAACTTAAATACATACTTTTAGGCGGAAATACATATAACAATAAGTGTAATCACAATTAAAACCATGAACAATTCTTATACATACATAACAAATAAATGATTTAATTAATAAATAAACAAAGAGAAAAGGCAAATAAATCTCAACATAAAAATTATAACTACAATAAACGGATTTTTAAGCAAAGAACAAAAACAAATCTAATGATATTTGAAATAAAAATTGTGAAAAACATAAACTATTATTTGTTAATAAAACCACCTGTATGTTTGTGTTTTAATGCATTTGTCTGTGTTTAAAATAAACGACCAACAAAACAAACAAAAGCAAAATTCATAGCATAGTTTATGGCAGCCTCAAAATAATACTCAAATATTGAACGCAAGCGAAGCAAAAGAACAAATAGACAGAGATATAGTTGGCAAAAACTCTCCTAGTGTGTTGAGTGCATATTTCTGTTACTCCTATAGCGAGCATTAAGGCCATTTAAATGCAAAAAAAAAAAACAAAAATAAATTAAATAAATAAATAAATATCGTAATTTTGTTGCCCAGCCGTGCTGTGTTTTATATAACCCGCAGTTGTTTTGGTATTTGGTTTAAGCCACCACTTATCAACGGCTTAAATATCAAATAATATTATCAGACCGCATACAGCTAAAAACCAGGCGAACAATTTAAAAAAACCATTTACAAACATATTTGCCATTTATTTAACTTTTTTGTGTAAATGTATTTGTACATTCATATGTTTGGTTAACTCTTCTCATTGTCAACAATAAACAATAAAATTGAAAATAATAACAACAGCAACAACCACATTTTTATCAACGTTTCCCCCCAGAATTTTTACAACTCTACAGCATTACATTTTTTGTTCGTCTTGTATAAAAACTATATAAACATTACGTTTTCATCATGGGATTAATACGTTATTTTCTGTATTGTTTACTGCTGATAAATGGTGTATTGCATACATCTAGGCTTAAAACAATGATGTATGTTAATGCTGCACCGGGTGATATTGAAGGTATGTTATAGTTTAATATTTATTAATTTCAAATAATAGTAATGAAATAGACCATGATTAAAAAGGTAGAGGAATAGTGTCAAATGAGATCTGAAAGTTATATCGGGATTGTATGTCCGTCTTTCCAAAAAAACCTTAAATTTTATCAAAAAATCTCTTTTGTAAAGAACTTAAGTTAAATTTAAGTTAATTGGTTGTTTTATAGAAAATTTTAGAAAATATCAAAAATATTTTAACGAATAATCGGTTAATTTTGAACCGGTTCTAAAACCGGGTTTCGAATAATCGTTTCAAAACTTCTTAAAAATATTTTTTTGCTACTAGCTATTATAAGGCATGCACATTTTTGCATTTAAATGTAATTTTAAACAAATAAATAAAAATGTTGCCTACTTTTGGGCTAAATGTCCATTTTTTCATTTAATGCAAAAATATTATTGAATTTAAGGTAGATTCTTTGGTTTATTGCTCAAACTGAAATTTTTTTTTCTAAATAAAACATTTTTAACGAATAATCGATTAATTTTGAGCCGGTTATAAAACCAAACTTTTAAATTTAAAATTAACAAATTTATAACTAACAGTTGCATGGCTTGCAATTTTTTGTTTTTAAATGTTGTTTTATTTATTATTTTACACAAAATAAGAAAAAATGTTGCCTAATTTTAGGCTGAAAATTCAATTTTTCCTATTTCAAGTTAAAAATATTTTTAAGGGTCGACTATTAGATATGCAAATCTTTTAATCAAAATTAGTTTTTTAACAAATAATTTGTTATTTTGCAGCCGGTTCTAAAACCGGTTTTCGAATAGTCATTGCAAAACTTTTAAAATGAAACATTTTTATAACTAGTAAATACATGGTTTGCAAATTTTTATATTGAAATGTTGTTTAATCGATTAATTTTAAAACGGTTTTACGAATAATCGGTTCTATACACTTTAGTAGCTGGAAATATAACGTTTTCTGGCTTAATATAATTAAGTTATTTCAATATTTAGAAGTTATTAAGTTATTTCAATATTTAGAATATTGCCTACTTTCAGGCTGAAAAGAAAATAATGATTTAATTTGAACCGGTTTAAGGATTAGTAGTATTACAAATTTTTAATAATTACAAAAAATCAATTTAAATTAAAAAAAAAATTAAATAAATACTTATTTTTCCCTAAAATAATCGATTAATTTCTATTCGAATAAAACCCAAGTTTTTCATAATTTAAATAAAATTTTTTAATATTTATAGGGATTTAGAATTAAAGTATTAAAAATCATTTAATTATAATGAAAATAAATTTGAAACGTAATATCGTGTAGCCGGGAGCCGGGTTTACGATTAATCGTTTAAAGAAATTTTTTTAAATCGCAAAAAAATAAATATAAATCATGAAATAAATTAAATTTAATAGAAATAATTGATTTTTTCTTAATTAACCGATTAATTTTTATTCGAAAAAAAACCGGGTTTTGCGATTATTCGATTAAAATTTTTTCAATATTTATAAAAAAAATACAACTATAAGATTAAAAATTATTTAATTATAAATTAATAAATATAATAAAAAAAACTTTTAAACGGAGAATTGTTTAATTTTAGCCGGGTTCACGATTAATCGTATAAAGAAATTTGAATAATTACAAAAAAATACTTCTAAACCCTAAAATAAATTAAAGAAAGAAGCAATTTATTTCGCCTAGATTAATTCTCTTAAGTTTTATTCAATTAAAAACCGGTTTTTCGATTATTCGATTAAAAATGTTTAATATATATATAAAAATAGTAATAAACGATTAAAAAACTTTAAATTATAATAAAAATAACTTTTAAAAGAAATGTTCTTTAATTTTAATAGAAATAATTTGTTTCCACAAATAATTGATTAATTTTTATTCGAATAAAAACCGGTTTTTCAATTATTCGAATAAAAAATTTTCAAAATTTTAAGAAAAATAAAATAAAACGGTCATTTAATTTAAGCCATTTGTCAGTTTTGTCAGCTTTAACCGAGTTTTCGTATGGTACTCCTAAATTACGAAATAGTGTTGCCTAATTTTAGGTTAAAATATATTCAATTTATCCTAAACTCTTTAATATTTCACAAAAAAATTAAAAAAAGTTTTCTTTAACCCCAGAAAATCTTTCTTTCATTTATTTAGTTGTCTCCCTGAAAATTTAACATAATTTGCAAGTTATTCTTTTTAACCCTTTTTGTCCTGTCCAAAGCGTTCACTAAACCTCTATAAAACCAAAAATACCTATAAAACATTTGTATCATTTAATGAAAGCATCTGTCACCGTCATCCCCCTCCAAGATAAATAAAACAAATTTTCTTAACAAATACAAGAAAATGCCTTCTCCTCCTTTTTCAGCAGCGAATATGATACAAACACCATCATCATTAGAATACAAAACATGTTAACTGAAAATGAAAATATTTAGCAAATTTAAAGAATCGGTTAAAGAATTCGTTTGCCAAAAAAAAGGTAAATTTTTGAGATGACAAAAGGAAATAACAGTTTAACAGGAAGTTTGGACAGAGAGCAAGAAAAAAAGGTCACAAATTAAAAAGGAAAACCAGTAAAATAAATCTTTGTAAAATTGTCCAAAAAGAAAACACAAAATCTTCAAAGAGTTAAAAGGGGATAAAATAAATATATTTAATAAAAAAAAATTAATTATGTTGTTAGTAGTTACCTCATGTTATTTAAGGTCGTTGTCTTGTGTTTAATAAATTAGTAAATACCAAATATAATTTGTGAGGCCTACTTTTAGGTTGCTAAATAAATATTTTTTTAAAAGGTTTTTAAACCACAATTTTAGTTTGGTACTGTATATAAAATATTTAAAATTTTGCATATTTTGGGGAGTATAAAAAATGATAGTTTGCCAGAAATTGAAAAACCTACTTTGAAGTTTATTAAAAGGAACAAATATTTGTGGCCTAGTTTTAGGTATAAAACATTTTTTTGGTTTAAACATAAGTTTGTTTAATATATTTTTGGTTTAAAACTTTTTAAGACATAGCTTTAGGTAACTTATATAGTTATTTGTAGCATACATTTAGGGTTTCAATAAGTACCTTAAATTTTCCTAAATTTTAAAGAAAATTGAAATATTTTTTGTATTATTTCACTTCAATCTAGGCAATTTATTTGAATATTAAACAAATTCTTTAATAGCATCATTAGATTTTCTTTTCTTCCTTTTCAAACATGCACAATTTCCGTTTCAAACAACATAATTTCCTTTCTTTGTTTTCATTTCAATATCGTCTGCTAGCAAAAAAGAAAAGAATAAATATTTCCTTTGATATAATTTTCATTTAAGTACGTTTTTCTTTTTTCCTTTTGATAATTCTAATTCTAATTTTTGTTTTCTTTTTTTTTAACAAATTGTTGCTCATTTACCATTTTTTTTTTTTTTTTTGCTTTCTACAAATTTCAAATTGTCAACACAAATTAACAGACAAAAAAACATAAAATATTTATTTGTGTCTTGTGTAGTTTTGTTTTCTAATAAAATTATCTTTTATTTATATTTGTTAAATACTCTCAAAAATATTTTTCTTTTTATTTGAGTTTCTTTTTTTTTTGGACAGAACTTTTTCAAAGCTCGTTTTGTATAAAGCAAAAGTTGTATTTATTTTAGGTGATTTCTTTCTTTGATTGTTTTATAAATTGAATTTGTTTAGCTTTGTATATAGCCTTTGATTTGTTCGATTTTTAGTTTAATTACATTGTCTTGGTCTTTTAATTTAGCCGTCTGTCTGTCTATCCATCCCTTAGACTGGTTATTTACATTAATTTTATGCTTGATCAAAAGGGATTTTGTTTTGCTAAAAGAATTGTAAATAAAATTCGAAATTTTTTTCAAGCGCCTAAAAGTATACTTTAAATTGATTATTTAAATTTGCCTAAAAGTGGGCTTGGAAATTTATAAAATTAATAAAGTACCCCTAAAAGTTATTTCAATTAATGAAATAAATGAAATTTGTATAAATTTTATTCGAAAAAAACCCAAAAAAAACGATAATTTTACATACGAATGAAACCCGATTTTTTGATTATTCCAATAAAATAATGTTCAACGTTTGTCAGAAATGGAGAGGATTTAATTTTGGAAGAAAATGTTTAAATTTTTCAAAAATAATCGATTAATTTATATACGAATACAAACCGGTTTTTCGATTATTCGAATAAAATAATGTTCAACGTTTGCAACAAATACTTTACTTTACAACTTTTTCAAAAATAATCGATAAATTTATATACGAATAAAAACCGGTTTTTCGATTATTCATACAAAAGAATTTACAACGTTTGTCAGAAATAGAGAAAATTTAATTTTGAAGAAAATATGTAAATTTTTCAAAAATAATCGATTAATTTACATACGAATAAAAACCGGGTTTTCGATTATTCAAATAAAAGAATGTTCCACCTTTGCCACAAATAAAAACAATTTAATTTTGAAGAAAATATTCAACTTTTTCAAAAATAATCGATTAATTTATATACGAATACAATCCGGGTTTTCGATTAATCGAATAAAAGAATGCTCAACGTTTGTCAGAAATGGGGAGAATTGAATTTTGAAGAAAATATTTAACTTTTTCAAAACTAATCGATTAATTTACATACGAGTAAAAACCGGTTTTTCGATTATTCGAATGAAATAATGTTCAACGTTTGCTAGAAATAGAGAGAATTTAATTTTGAAGAAAATATTTAATTTTTTCAAAAATAATCGATTAATTAACATACGAATAATAACCGGTTTTTCGATTATTCGTATAAAAAGTTCAATAATTGCCAGAAATAAATAGAATTTAAGGGAATATTTGTTTTTTCAGAAATAATCGATTAACTTGTATACGAATAAAAACCGGGTTTTTATTAATTGATTAAAAAAATGTTCAATATTTGTCAGAAATAAAAAGAATTATGAAAATATTTGCTTTTTCAGCAACAATCGATTAATTTGCCTACAAATAAAAATCGTCTTTTTCGAATATTCGCAACAATTTAGAACGTAAATTCATTCTAAAACGAATAATCGATTAAAAATAGTTTTAATATTTTTAGGAAAAGAAAATTTTGCAAAAAATATTCAAAATCATTTTAATCGGTTTTACGATTAAAGGCCTAAAATAAAGATGATATTTTCAAAAAAATTTAAATCGACAAATAATCGGAAGGAATAACGAATAATCGATTACTCTAAAAACGCAGATGCGAATAATTGTTTGCAAATGTTTCCAAACAAATAAGCAAACTATTTTAATAATGTTAGTAACAATAAAAAATAATTTTATCAAATTTCTTAAAGGAGTATTCGAATAAAATTAATTCGAGTATTCGAATAATCGGTTAAAAATTTTTGATAATCGTTAAAAATTGTAAGCTATAACGTAAATTTACTCAGATATAAAAAAGTATTTAATTTTTGAGACGAATGCATTAATTTTAGTACGAATAGAAACCGGTTTTTTAAATTATTCGAATAAAAATTTTTTTTAAAAGCAAAATAAATGACATTTAAATAATATAATTTTAAAAATATTTGCCTAAATTAAGAAACTAATAATCGATTAGTTTAAACCCGGGTTTTCGAATAATTGTATAATAGATATGGAAAAATAATTAAAGCGAATAATCGATTAATGTAAATAATGAAATTTTTGAAACTAAACAATCAATAGACGATATTATTGAAATCTCCTTTTTGTTGGCACAATTTCAATCACAAAACTTTATTCAACAATACATACATACATCCTTTTGCTCACTTCTACTCACTCACCTTTCTCTCTTTAAATAGTCATAAATTTTAAGAGGATTATATTATAAATTTATACAGAAACCATAAAAGTATGCTAAAGCAAATACATATACATATATAGATTATTTACAGCTTTCACAAAAAATAACCATAAAATTCCAGAGAAAAAAAGTAATGTACCTAAAAATATGCAATAAAATATGAAAAACATTGATAAATACCAGAAAATACACACATCCTTACATATTTTTGTTGGCCAATAAAACTGTTTTTTATACATATTAAAAGTAAACACATTTTTAAGTTTTGCCTTTAACATTTTTTTTATTTATTTATTAAAGTATTCTTTAATAAACACTTGGTGTATATTAATTACTGTAAATATACTGTAAAACAAGAGTATATTCTTGCACTTATTTAAAATTGTTATTCAACACCTGTAAATATGCTGTACTTTTTCTCTTAAAAGTATGTTTACTTTAAAACTATGTAAACACATTAATGAAAAAAATCATAAATTTTATAAATATTTTAAAATTAATAATATTCAGAGCAGGAAATATTTAAGTTTATTGTTGGTTTTGTTATTTTGTAAATTTTTATTTAAAATTTTCCTCAAGTAAATATCACTAGAGGCGAACATATATCAGTGTCTGTCGTTCCATACATTTATTGAAATAAGATTTTCTAGAGTTTCTTTGATTTTTTGCAAAGTTTTTTTATCAAAACTAATTTCCAAAGCTTTTTGATAAATAAACGTTTATCATGGGATTTGTACAATCTTAAACTTTCAGTTCCGACTTTCTTTAAGTATATAACAAGTGAAACAGCGATTAAACAGCGTCTGTCCTTCCGAGAATTTATTGATATTATACTTCCAAGATCCTTTCAATTTGGCTGCAACAGTTTCTTTACAAAAACTAATTTCTCTAGGTCTTGGAAATATATAAGTTTATCAAGGGGCTTGTGAATTCTTAAATCTTCAGTTTCAACTTTTTTCAAGTATATAATAATGGAGGGGATGCTTGGAAAGTTTCTGTCGTTCCGTGCAAATAGCAAAAATTTAGACAATAAAGTTTTAGCAAAGTTTTATTGGAAAAATCAATTTTTATCAAGTTTTTAGATAATTGTGGGAGATATTTGTGACAGATAAATATCGTTAAAAGCATCGACAATACTTTTGCTGAAAAATCAATTGAATCAGTCCATAAAAGCAGCGATATACACTCTGGAGTAGGATTAAGCTTGTTTTTTACCATTTTAGGAAATTGTTTTTTTAATAAAGGATTTTCCACTTTTAAGTTAATTCTTGGAAATATTTGTTTCAGATAAATAAAGATTCTCGTATTGTGAACATTTCTGCCGAAAATCAGTCAAATCGCTCTACAAATAGCAGAGATATAGACCTCAAAACGTTACAACCCAGTTTGTACACAACAATTTTATTTACTTTAAAAAGCCTGAAAGTAGGCAATAGTAGTATAAGTTCATAAGTATGGGTTAGGTATTAATAATTTAAAATTTCAATAAATGTGTTTAAATCTTAAGGAAAATGTGGGCAAAATATTCATTTTTTTTAACAAATATTCTAATGAAATCTTGATGTTTAAAAACTCGTTTATACTAAACAATCTTCAACTTTGAGGTTAGTTGGAAAAAATACATATTGAAGGATTTTAACTAAATACTATTTTCTAGTTAGTTTTTGAAGTTTTTCATTAAAATCAAGAAAATTATTTAGCCTTTTTTTAAAACTAAAGTTCAATTTTGTTACGTTACAAAACAATCACCTTTTCATGCTTACACCTAAATACACACTTAAGAAATTCATAATTTTATTTTACTTAAACCCAAAATTATGCAAAATTATCCACTCTTTGCAAAAGGCTTAAGTATTTAATGACATTTAAATTGTATATTTTTCCATCATATCCTCTCCTTTTTAACTAAACTCTTGAAAAATCAAGAAAATATCCTTGAACTTTTTTTTTTGTTTAGCCAGTATAGTTTACTTGCAGTTGTTTCAATTGCTGCTGGCTCTGCTGCTGCTGTACTTGTTATTGTTGCTGTGGCATATCCTGTATAAGTGTTTTAACAATTTCAACAATTACAAACTAATTAGGGTTTTTTCTTATTCTTTTAAAAAACATTATAAACTCTTCTACTAAAGTGTCTTTTGCTTTCCTTCATTCACTCTGGTTCACCTACAAATTAATATTTAATTAGTTATTTACAAAAATTGCCTTCCACAACAATACCCCTGGCAATATCATGCCATGAATAAAACACTATTTGGACGATTAAAAGAGCAATGGCTAATTTTAAGCAAATAAATGTTTTTCTAAAAAAACGCAAAAGTTAAAAGTTGAAAATATAATTTGCATAATTTTCTACTTGAAAACTAAAAACAATTGTACTTTTTCACAAAATAAACGAAGAATCGTAGCAAATAATATGCTTTAGAGACATTTAAAATATTATTGTCAAAAAGCAGCAGCCTGTTTTTAGGCGTCGTAAAAATTATAAGCAACCATAATGCTTAAGGCGTTAATGAGCTTCAAAAATTAAGTATTTAGAGGATAATAAGCCAAAAGTAATTAAACGAACTAAAATCATAACGTTTATACCATGTTTTTCAAAACACTAAAAAAGTAAAATGTTTTAAACTTGCCTAATTTTAGGCGCGAAATCGTTTAGTTCTTTGGCTGTAACCGAAAATAATTAAAATTTTTTAAAAATAAATGTTAAATTATTAAATTGACAAATTTAAAATTTAACAAAATCCCTGCATTTTATTTTAATATTAAAGCTTTAATATACACGTAATATTTACTCGTATTTACTCCAGTATTTGTCAATATGAAATGTAAAACCAAACCATACAGTTGACATTCAAATATCCGCACATATTTACTGAAAAATACCACAAAATGTGTTCGTTGGTAACATGAAAGCTAATTAGCCGTAAATTTTATACCCCATGAAAAAAAACAGAAACCAACTCCAACATAAAACAGGAGATACCACATTTGGTGAAAATACCTTCATAGAGATGCAGGTAAATAAATTTAAAGCGATACTCTTTAAAAAGACTCTGTGGCATGATGTACAATTTAAATGGATTGATTGTACACTAAACGTTTTTAAGAGACAATTTACAAAATAAGGACATAAAGGGATAAAGTGATATAGATAGATAGATAGATAGATAGATAGATAGATAGATAGATAAGATAGATAGATAGATAGATAGATAGATAGATAGATAGATAGATAGATAGATAGATAGATAGATAGATAGATAGATAGATAGATAGATAGATAGATAGATAGATAGATAGATAGATAGATAGATAGATAGATAGATAGATAGATAGATAGATAGATAGATAGATAGATAGATAGATAGATAGATAGATAGATAGATAGATAGATAGATAGATAGATAGATAGATAGATAGATAGATAGATAGATAGATAGATAGATAGATAGATAGATAGATAGATAGATAGATAGATAGATAGATAGATAGATATATAGATAGATAGATAGATAGATAGATAGATAGATAGATAGATAGATAGATAGATAGATAGATAGATAGATAGATAGATAGATAGATAGATAGATAGATAGATAGATAGATAGAGATCAGTCCGTTCCTCGATCCTAGCTTAAACACAGACAGACTGATCCCGCTCAATGATCGTCATCATAGTTAAATCAACTGTCCCTGGATCAACATATTGTAGTTTATAATCAATATATTTCAAAAAATTAAAGATTCAGTAGATTATGATCAATGGCATCACTAGATGATTGATTATTACTCAAATAGATTCAATAAATCAATAGATCAAATATCCAATACATTCACAGATCCATAGACCAAAAACTTGTGTGTAAAACTATTATCCAATAGGACTAAGATTGGTGTAAAGAAGACTTCGATTTTAGAATTTGGTTCAATTTAATTCAATTTAATTAATTCAATTTAATTTAAAGAGATGCTAGTAGTTTTGTCTTAGTTATAACTGAATTGGAGGGTCCGGTACTATGGATCGTTTCAATAAGCTCCGTTCGTAGGCGAAAAAACACGCATGGTCCAAATTTCATCAAAATATCTTAAAAATGGTAGCCTGTAGCTTGCGCAAAAGGTTTACATGTACAGCAGCACAAATGCATAAGACCCTCCACACTATAGTGATGTTGGGTATAAATAGACCCATAGATTAATAGATCTTTTTCTCTTTTACATTTTTTACATTCAAAATTTTTGCACTTTTTCGATCATAGATACTTTTGTTAAATTACATAAACATATTGCAACACTTTTTCTTTATTTCACCTTTTTGGTTGTTCAAAAATACACAATCATTACCCCACAACAACAATTACACATTATCACACTGTGGTGGTAGGTAATTGTAATTGCTGATGATGCCACCAACACTGATGATGATATTGATGTAAAAGCAATGTTATGTGTGTTTGCGTTTGTTGTAAATATACAAGAGTCTAGTTAAAGTACAATGTTAATTCAGACAAATTGCTATTTCCAATTAAATATCCTTTTGCTTTAGTAATAGAAATTTTTAAACTATTCACTAGTATATATTGTGTATAAACAGGATAAATTTACAATTTACACAGACATTTACATACATTCATGTTATGTACAAGAGCTGCAAAGGTATATGAGAGAAGGAAAGGGAAATAAAATGAAAGGAAAGTGGTAAAATGTAAACTAAATTTTCATTTTGAAATTGCATTAAATGAAACCATGCATAAAAATAACCTTGCACTAAAATGTCATTCACACATATGTAAAAACACGCATACAAACACACTTTTATATCAACACCCTCTTTCACTATTTTACATACATATAAACATTTCTCGCTTATATTTAGGGAGATACATATTTAAAAAAATAAACTTTGTACATCTCTTCAGGTTTTTTTTCGTTTTGCTCTCGAACATTGAAAATAAATTAAAATCCAAAGAGTTGTTTTGGCATTTTAATAAAGTTAATGAAAATTTATATTTAAAAAAATTTTCTCACTTTTTTTTGGTAGCAATGTTTTCCATTAAGTAGAAGAGGGAAAAAATCAATAAATATGCAAAAAAAAAACTACTCACAGTTTAGTTTGTTTTTCCACAAAGGTGTAAATAATTTGTGCATAATTTATAACTATTGATAGTGCTAATTAATTCCTAAAGTTTTTTTTAATAATTATTCATTTGTTTTTGTTGATTTTGCTTTAATTAGAAAAAACACCTAAAAATAGGCAATAAATTTAAATTTAAAAAACTCCTAATTGTAGGCTATAAAAAGTTGAAAATTTGTTTCATTAAACTTTTTTCATGTTTAAAGCTACATTAAACGTTTTAAATTACAATTTCTTTTGTTTAAAAACATTTTACATAAAAAAATGTTTCCGGAAAATTAGTTTCAAATCTAAATATTTAAAGCCTTTGAAATTAATTTCTAAACTATAATGTCAAAAGGAAAAAAAGTCATGAGTAAAATAAATTTGACATTTCCAGTACATTCAATAAAGTCCGTTAAATAAATAAAAAAATATTTAACAATTTTAAATAAAATTTTTTTTCTGTCAAAATATTTTTAACAATATATTTTACATAATTTAATTTTTTTAAATTAGCGAAATGTTCCCTTTTAAAAAAACGCTGCTATAATTTTATTGTTAATTTTCAAAAGTGCGTTTTATTTTGTTACAAATCCCTTAAGCATATTATATAATTTATAACTTTTTTCCCTTAAGCCTTAAAGTATGCAATAATTGCCACTTGAAAAATTATACAGAAATACTCTTGTTAAGGTAATTTCTGTAAATGACTCACACATGCTTAATATCATTAAAAATATGCGATTTAAATTTTAATATGTCAAAAGGTATAACAATAATTTTAACATATTTCCAAGAATTTTATTTAATTCCTTTATAAGCTACAAAACTTCATTGTTGCAAAATTCTTTTAAATTATTAAAAATTGTTTGCTGAATTTTAATTTGTCAATGTAAGAAGTTCACTTAAAATAATTTGTTTTTTAAATTTTTTAAATAAATTATCCTTATAATTTCCTTTCTAATTCTGTAAATTATGCTTTAAGTTTTCAAATTAATATTTATCCTAAATGTATAATTCACCACAATTGCTACTTTAAAAAGTATTTCAATTATACGCACGCACACGCATGCTTCTCATTTTTTTGTTTTTGTTGTATGACACTTGAATGCTTAGATAAATCATTAAAACGCGCACAAAAAAAGTTTTAGTTGTTAGATGTTTAATTTCCTAAAAGTATGCAAACATTTTTCATAAATTAAATATATGAGGAGGATTTTAAATGTATACGAAAAGGGTAACGAAAACAAACAATGAACTAGAAATGAACTAGAACTGAGCTAGATCTGAACTAGAAATCAACTAGAAACTGAACTAGAACTGAACTAGAACTGAACTAGAACGAACTGAACTAGAACTGAACTAGAACTGAACTAAACTGAACTAGAACTGAACTAGAACTGAACTAGAACTGAACTAGAACTAGAACTGAACTAGAACTGAACTAGAACTGAACTAGAACTGAACTAGAAACTGAACTAGAACTGAACTAGACTGAACTAGAACTGAACTAGAACTGAACTAGAACTGAACTAGAACTGAACTAGAACTGAACTAGAACTGAACTAGAACTGAACTAGAACTGAACTAGAACTGAACTAGAACTGAACTAGAACTGAACTAGAACTGAACTAGAACTGAACTAGAACTGAACTAGAACTGAACTAGAACTGAACTAGAACTGAACTAGAACTGAACTGAACTGAACTAGAACTGAACTAGAACTGAACTAGAACTGAACTAGAACTGAACTAGAACTGAACTAGAACTGAACTAGACTGAACTAGAACTGAACTAGAACTGAACTAGAACTGAACTAGAACTGAACTAGAACTGAACTAGAACTGAACTAGAACTGAACTAGAACTGAACTAGAACTGAACTAGAACTGAACTAGAACTGAACTAGAACTGAACTAGAACTGAACTAGAACTGAACTAGAACTGAACTAGAACTGAACTAGAACTGAACTAGAACTGAACTAGAACTGAACTAGAACTGAACTAGAACTGAACTAGAACTGAACTAGAACTGAACTAGAACTGAACTAGAACTGAACTAGAACTGAACTAGAACTGAACTAGAACTGAACTAGAACTGAACTAGAACTGAACTAGAACTAGAACTGAACTAGAACTGAACTAGAACTGAACTAGAACTGAACTAGAACTGAACTAGAACTGAACTAGAACTGAACTAGAACTGAACTAGAACTGAACTAGAACTGAACTAGAACTGAACTAGAACTGAACTAGAACTGAACTAGAACTGAACTAGAACTGAACTAGAACTGAACTAGAACTGAACTAGAACTGAACTAGAACTGAACTAGAACTGAACTAGAACTGAACTAGAACTGAACTAGAACTGAACTAGAACTGAACTAGAACTGAACTAGAACTGAACTAGAACTGAACTAGAACTGAACTAGAACTGAACTAGAACTGAACTAGAACTGAACTAGAACTGAACTAGAACTGAACTAGAACTGAACTAGAACTGAACTAGAACTGAAATAGAACTGAACTAGAACTGAACTTGAACTGAACTAGAACTGAACTAGAACTGAACTATAACTGAACTATAACTGAACTAGAACTGAACTAGAATTGAACTAGAACTGAACAAGAACTGAACTAGAACTGAACTAGAACTGAACAAGAACTGAACTAGAACTGAACTAGAACTAAACTAGAACTGAACTAGAACTGAACTAAAACTGAACTAGAACTGAACTAGAACTGAACTAGAACTGAACTAGAACTGAACTAGAACTGAACTAGAACTGAACTAGAACTGAACTAGAACTGAACTAGAACTGAACTAGAACTGAACTAGAACTGAACTAGAATTGAACTAGAACTGAACTAGAACTGAACTAGAACTGAACAAGAACTGAACTAGAACTGAACTAGAACTGAACTAGAACTGAACTAGAACTGAACTAGAACTGAACTAGAACTGAACTAGAACTGAACTAGAACTGAACTAGAACTGAACTATAACTGAACTATAACTGAACTAGAACTGAACTAGAATTGAACTAGAACTGAACTAGAACTGAACTCGAACTGAACTAGAATTGAACAAAACTAAAATTTAAAAATCTTAATTCCTAATAAGTCTCCCTGTATTTGATTTCACATGAAAACCAAAAATTGATTTAAATCCTATTCATAACAATATTTTCTTATTGTCTTGTTTATTTTACCAATAATTTTTAATAAACCTCAAAGTGAATTTTTACCAGCAGTTTCTCCAAGTTCAATTAAATTTCATTACCTTAATCTCCCCATCAACATATAGCTTCTCTATGTTAAGCAGCTAAGCATTAAAAAGATCCTTTATGAAAGGAAAAATACCAAATATTTTGTTTTGTATGCAAACCTTTACTTAGAATTTCTAATTAAACTAGTATTTATGTTTTAAAAATAGACTTGACTACACCATAACATTAGATTTTATTATAATTATTAAGCCTGCCTACAAGTAGGCTATACTTTTTTTTTTGTTGAAGATTGCTGTGTTTGCATAGAAAAGTAAGTATTAATTAAGACCTAATGTGGCCTTTAATACTAAAAGAGTATTATTATTATTTAAATGCTCATTTTGATAGGCCTATTAAACTCACATACATAGAGGCAAAAGCACACATTCATATGTATAAACTAATACATGTATGTGTGGTTCAAAAAAAAAACGTTTTTATGACAGCTTTTCATATAAAAGTGTGTGTATTTTTTATGTTTTTGTTTTCTTCTGCATATTTGATGAGTACGTGGGCTAAGTATGTGTGTTTTTCTGTTTTTTGTATTTAACAAAATTAAGATAATCATACTCATTTCTACAAACACACGTACCTCCCTCTACTCCTCCTTTTCCCCCCTGCTATCTGCCTGCTTTATAGACTTCTTATATTTTTTTGCTGTTTGTTAATTTTCTTTTGTTTTCCATTATGTTTTTTTCAGTTGGATTTTGTTTTTTTGATGTTTCCTTTTTATCATACACTCATAAACGCCACCATAATGATGGCAAAATGTTGATATTATCTTGTCTAAATTTCTGTTTTTTTTTTTTGTTTTCACCCTCTGACAGCAAAAAAAAACTGCAGATAATCTTAATGTATAGTGAGTGTCAATATAAAAGAAACACGTATTAGAACAAATGTATTACATACATTCTGGAAGGGGGAGTTTTGGAAAAAATTTTCTTGGAAAATTTTTAAGAAAATGTCTGGAGTTTTAGGTTTTTAATTATTTGTTTTAATTTTTGTTTGGTCTTAAAATTGTTCTTATTTGTTTTTAAGTATAATTTATGGAAAAAGCTTTTCCTCCAAAAATAAAGTTTTGAGATAAAAGCATTTTCCAAAAAATTTTAATAAATAACTCTTTTAAGAACACAACTTACAATAAACTTTGAAAAGCTTTTTTAAGAAATAAAGTTTTAAAAAAAAAGAAAAGCTTTTTTTCAAACAGCTATTAAATAAAGTTTTTTAAGAAAAACCTAGATAACTTAATAAAGTTTTCAAAGAAATGAAAAGCTTTTTGAAGAAGTAACCTTTTTAGGACATAAACTTAATGCTTTCTTTAAGAAAATAAGTTTTTTAAAGTTTCTTAAATATTTTTTAACGCAAAAACATCTTTTAAGAAAACGCACAAACAACTTTTTTAAGAAAAAACTTTTCCATTTAAAAATAAGCTTTTTTAAAAATATTTAAAAAATATATATATTTTTAAAAAGTTTTTTAATCATTTTCTACAAAAAAGGCATAAATTTAAAGCTTTTTCCACAAAATTTAAAGAAAAAGCTTTTTCTAAAAAAATATTTTTTAAGAACACAATTTAAAAAATAAACTTAAAGAAGCTTTTTTGAGAAATAACTCTTAATTAAAAAAAGAAAAAAGGTTGAAAAAGTTTTTTATAAAAAAGCTTTAAAACAATTCAAATGCATTTAAAAAAGGTTTTATACAAACAACTTTTTTAAGATAACAGCTTTTTTTCACAAAATTTTAAGAAAAAGAAGAACACAATTTAAAAAACGAATTTAGAAGAGATTTTTTAAGAAATAGCTTTTTTAAAGAAATAAAAAAGCTTCCAAACTATTTCGAATAAATAGCTTTTCTAAAAGACAAGCGTTAAACAATTTAAACAAATACTGCATAAAAACTTTTTAACCGAAAACCTTTCCTTACTACAGAACTTTTTAACTAAAATGCTTTCCTTACAAAAGAGCTTTTTACCTAAATATCTTTTGTTAAAAAAATATATTAAGAATGGTTTTTCTCCACGAAAAAGCTCTCCTTTAAGAGCCTTTTTAATTAAACCCCTTTCTTAAATCAATTATATTAAGAATGGCATTTCTCCACTAAAAAAGCTTTCCTTTAAATAGGTTTTTAAGAAAAAGGCGTTATTTTAAAAATCTAAAAAGCTTTAAAAGTGTTTTAGGTTAAATGATTTCCTTTGAAAAGCTTTTCATTTGAAAAGCTTTTTAAGTAAAAAGCTTTTTTAAAAAGCGTTCTTTTAAAAGTCTTCCTAACTAAAAAGCTTTCTAACTAAAAATATTTTTTTGCTGAAAAGCTTTTTAACTAAAAAACTTTCCTTGCAGGAAAGCTTTCCCTACAAAACAGCTATTTAACAAAAATGTTTTCCTCGCTAAAAATATTTTTAACTAAAAAGCTTCCCTTACTAAAAAAGCTTTTGAACTTAAACGCTTTTCTTATTGAAAAGCTTTTTCTTACTAAAAAATGTTTAACTAAAAAAAACTTCTTAGTAAAACGCTTACTAGAAAGCTTTTTAACTAAAAAATGTTCCTTGCTAAAAATCTTCTTACTAAACAGCTTTTTAACAAAAAAGCTTTCCACGCTAAAAATATTTTTAACCAAAAAACCTTTGAACATAAACGCTTTTCTCATTAAAAAGCTTTTGAACTTAAACGCTTTTCTTATTAAAAAGCTTTTCTTGCTAAAAAGCTTTTAAACTAATAAACGTGCCTGTCTCCTTAAAAAGATAAGTTATTTTATCCCAAAAAAAGATTGATTTCATTTACAATGATTCATCAATAAAATATTTTCACTTGAAAAGCTTTCTCCATTAAAAAAATTTACATTTCTTTATAATTTAATCTAAAACTAATTCCCATTATATTTCTTTATCTATTTTCAGGTGAGTTTTCCTAGAAATTTTTAATAAAAAAAAAAACTAAAATTAATTTCCAGGTAAGAATAAAAATATGAAAAAAAGTTTTTTTTTACCATAAAGCCATAAAGTAAACTTTAGGATTTACCATTCAAATCCATAAATATTTTATAATATTTACATAAAACGCATTGAATTTGTCAATTACTGTTTTCTTAAAGTTATTATTATTATTATTATGAATATAAAAGCAAAACTTATTTATGCTCTAGTTAAACATAAAGATGGCGGCGAAAAGACACTGCAGTAACCCGGGCAACACTTGAGCAGGATAATAAGAAAAAACGCAAAATTTGTTCCCTAAGAAACTGTAGGTTGTATAAACAATAATTTAAGTGCTAAACATTGAATGACAGTTTATCATTTATAGATTTTTTTGTTGGGAGTTTTTTGTTGAGCTTTTTTTTACTAATATAGATAATTTTTGTGTTGCTAGGGATATAAATCTCTGTTTTAGTATAACGCTTGGAATTTTTATGATCAGGAAAATGTTTGATAAAATTTCATTAAGATTACTTTACACACTCATACTCTCTAGGTTTCTTTTTGACAGTTGGTAATAAAAATCTATCACAATCATTGTTCTCAAAGACAATCTGTGAAAAACACATACACAAAAATCTTTTAGATTATTTCTATTAGTTCGTTTTTTTTCTCTCTTTTGTTGGGGGGGGGGGGGGGTCATAAAAAATGAAACATTTCCTATACGATTTTGAGTTCAATGTTTTACAACAAATTTCAGATTTTTATAGATTTCTTGTAGTTTTTATAGTTATAGCTTTCAGAGAATGAAATGTTCTCCTCCTCCTCCTCCTACTGTTTCTTTAAATAGCTAAACTTGATTAGTTGCTGGGTAATGTTTCATTATGCCAAAAGGAAACATATTTTTTTGATTTCTTTTTTTTTAGATTTATTATTTATTTTGCAAAGCATACTTGTAGGCTTATAGCATAAAAATTTCATGTTCGTGGAATTGAACATTAAAGCAAAAGAACAACAGAAATAAAAATAATGTAATTTTCAATAATTGTTCTTTAGAAAAAGGCAAAATACTTTAAGTCATTGTTGGGCAACACTTGTTGTGAATTGGTGGAAAGTTTTATTTTGCTTTTTCTTTAATGTTTGGTAAATAGTGGTTTTAATAAGCCGTCAAAAACACACAAATAAAAGTCAGCAGTTAGATTTATTAAAGAACATCAAACAAAAGTTTGATTCATTATGAGGAAATGTAATAAAAACTAAAATCATTCTGCTAAAGGCAAAAGCACAGCGAACTGTTATTTGAAATATTTTGGCCATTTTCCTACTCGATCTATAAAATACAGCAACAAACTTTCTCTTCCCTAAACTCTCTTAAAACACTGCTGCTACAACGGCTCTCTATTAATACCCTAACAAATTTTCTCTCCAACTTTAGCGTAAACAAATTTCTTATAAAAAAACCATTGCCTACCTTAAGGTGTTTAAATTTATATTCTTTATAATTAAAAATACATTTCCCCCTTTTTTTGTCTAAAGTTTGTTTTTTTTTTTTGGTTTTTCAACAGAAAAACCATAAATAATGAATTTAATTACCAATTATAATGAGTTTGTGCAACTGAAGGCACACAAAAAAATGTGAAATGGAAAAAGAAAAAGTAAAAAAAGACAGGTGAAACGCAATAAAGAAGACAGGGAAACCAATTTTACAAAAATACAATATAAATTATTTTCTTCTTAAGAAAAGTAAAGTCTTAGGAAAAGAATGAGTTTGTGTAATTTAATGAAACCCTTCACTTACACACACACATAGCCACATACATATTTCCAGCATTCCCGTGACAAACAAAAAGAATTATTAAGAAAAGTTGCTTTAAATTAAATAAATGTTTCCGGAGAAAAATTTTTAAAATTAAATTTTTTTAAATAAAAATGTTTAGTCGTAATAATCTTGGTAGGATTCAACGATTATTTGCTTACAAAGTTCTAAATAATAAATATTTCATTTGAATTTCAACTTTTTTTTAAAACATTTTAGCCATTTTCTTTAAATTTTAAACAATTTCAAACTAAACTTTAACGAATATTCTTAAATTTAAACGATTATTCGTTGCAAAAACTTACTAAAATTGGTTTAATTTAAAAAATTCATTAATTTAAAGCAAATTTTAACTTAATTTACATGATTATTCGTTAACCCGGGTTAAACCGGTTCTAAATTATTCGATTATTTGTTATAAAAATCATAAGCTTAAATCAATTTTTATTCAAATTTTTATTCAAATAGTTTAGACTTCCTTTTAAAGCGTTTATATTAATTTTTATTCGATTATTCGAAAACCCGGTTCTGAAATTTAACGATTATTCGTCACAAAAGTTTGTTAGACCAGTTGTTATTCGAATTACTTTAACTTAAAGTAATTTTAACTTAATTTATACGATTATTCGTTAACCCGAGTTAAGCCGGTTCTAAATTATTCGATTATTCGTCATACAAAGTAAGCTTAAATTAATTTTTATTCAAATTTTTATCATGCAAACTCTCTAGATTTCTCTTTAAAGCTTAAGCGTTTAATTTTTTTCAATTATTCGAAAACCCGGTTCTGAAATTTAACGATTATTCGTTACAAAAGTTTACTAAAGCAGTTTTTATTCGAATTATTTTAATTTAATGCAATTTTAACATAATTTATACGATTATTCCGTAACCCGGGTTAAACCCCTTCAAAAATAACCGATTATTTGTTATACAAAAAAAGCAAAAAATATTGTTTTCCAAATTTGAATTATGTAGACAGTAAAGACTTAATTTTAAAGCGTTTATGTAAATTTTTAATCGATTATTCAGAAACCCGGGTTTAAAATTTTACAATTATTCGCTACGAAAATATACTAAAAGCAAGTTTTAGTCTAATTACTTTAATTTGAAGCAGTTGTTATTCGAATTACTTTAACTTAATACAATTTTAACTTAATTTGTACGATTTATACGATTAACCCGGGTTAAACCGGTTCAATAATAACCGATTATTTGTTATACAATATAAGCTAAAAGCAATTTTTATTCAAATTTTAATTGTATAGTCTGTAGAGACTTCATGTTAAAGGGTTTACGTTAATTTTTAATCGATTATTCGGAAACCCGGGTTAAAAATTTAACGATTATTCGTTAGAAAAATATACTAAAAGCAATTTTTAGTCGAATTTCGTTAATATAAAGCCATTTTAACTTAATTTATACGATTATCGTTAACCCGGGCTAAACCGGGTTCAAAATAATCGATTATTCGTCTTATTAAATAAGTCTAATTAATTTTTTATTAAATTCTGAATTATTTAAATAGTTCAAATTCCATGTTAAAGCGATTATGTATATATTCTAATCGATTATTCGGAAACCCGTATTTAAAATTTAACGATTATTCGTTACAGAAATTCACTTAATACAATTTTTATTCAAAGTACGTTAATTTAAAGCCACTTTAACATAATTTATACGATTATTCGTTAACCCGGGTTAAACCGGGTTTAAATTATTCGATTATTTGTCATATAAAAGAAGCTAAAATCAGTCTTTATTCAAATATTACTTTTGTAAACAGTTCAGATTTTGTCTTAAAGATATGTGTATTTTTAATTGATTATTCGATTCGGGTTTAAATTTAATCGTTTATTTTTTACTAAAGTTTGTAAAAATTAGTTTTTATTTGAATTTCGTTAATTATTTTTATTTTTTATACTAAAGATAAATTTTTGTTCGATTATTAGGGTACTCGGTTTATGTAATTGATTATATTTTTGCAAAAATTCACCACTAGAATCTTGTAATTGATTTGTCACATATTAATGTATTTTCATTAACAATTTTAAGCTTTTTTATTTGATTATTCGTAAAACCGGTTCTACATTAAACGATTATTCGTTACAAAAATAAAATTAACTGAAATCAATTTTTTAGATTTTATTTATTTATAAATGGTTTTAAGAAAATTTTTTTTATGATTATTCGGTTATTCGGATATACTTTAATCGATTATTCTTCACAAAAAGTAACAGAAATCCATTTTTTTCATATAAATTTTATTATTTCATATAAATTACGTTCTTATTTAAGAAAGAAATAGCCAAAAATATTCGATTATTCGCAAATTTGAAATTAATCGTTTATTCTTTTCAAGAATTAATCACTAGAATCTTCTTATTAATATAAAATTGTTTCAATGTACATATATTTTTATTAGCTTTTTATTTTCGATTAATCGTAAAACCGGTTCTATATTAACCGAATATTCGTTAGAAAAAAATTATTCCAAATTGATTTTTTCTCCTTTTATTCTATATAAAAGGTTTATTATTTAATTTGTTTGCATTAAAGCAAACATTTTAATCGATTATTCGGCTACCCGTTTCTAATTTAATCGATTATTCGTTAAAAAAATTCACCTCTAAAACCTTGTTATAAATATTCTACTGTTTCAATGTTTTTTATTAACAATGTTAGCGGTTTTTATTCGATTAATCGTAAAACCGGTTCTATTTGAAGCGATTAATCGTCACAAAAAAGTTTACCGAAATTTGGTTTTTCTCATTTATGTTATTTTACTATTAAATTTATTCGATTATTCGCAAAACCGGTTTAAAATTAATCGATTATTTTTATAAGATTTTCCTCGCCCTTTATTTTTGTATATAGTTTTGTCTTTTAAAGCTATTTTATTAAAT